>NW_005876532.1:0-9849 GCF_000147115.1 Myotis lucifugus | reverse complement strand
GCTCGGTGCGGCGAGGCCTGGGTCCAGGGTCCATCCCGACGGCCTGGGGGGAGCAGGCAGGCCCTCCCCGCCCGGCCTCCACCGGGCCTGGCCTCCGCCTCTGCCCCGCGCCTGACCTTGTGCCCGGAGCCTGGCTTCCCCGGGGTCACCGGAGGCGCCCCTGCCCACGGGACGCAGCTCAGGCTCAGGCCGCCTTCCTACAGATACTCGCACATGTACGTTACACTTATACTCACATCAGTGCCAGCGGGTGAGTGTCCACATGCACACCCCCTGAAGCACCGCCCCTGAAGCGCACCCCCGAAGCACCACCCCCAAGCACCCCCTCGAAGCACCAACCCTGGAAGCGCACCCCCTGGAGCGATGCCTCTAGTTGCTCCCCTGCTCCCGGCGCCATGGCCTCTGCACTTTCCCAGGGATCTACCTGACACTGACTCACCAGCATGATCGCTGTGGATTCACCATGTTCCTGCCTCTCCCACGCGGGTGGCACCCCCTGTGCAGGTGGATTGCACCTGGCTGCCCCGCACCCACCGGGTGGATGACCCCCCGCAGCTAGAGGAGCAGAGAGCGGGGGATCGGGCAGCCCGGCAGGTGGGCAGCACGTGGGGCTGTGTCCACAGGAGTGGGCATGGCCGCGGGCTCCTGGAGGCCGAGCCTCAGTGCTTGGCTCCGTCCCACCCACGGCGGCAGCAGCTGTCCCGGGCGTCAGGCATCTGCTAAGTCACTTAAGTCGCTCCGGGGGCAGGAAGGGACCGTCGCCCGAGGCCGCGCCACCGCCTCCAGGGCCTCCTCCCTGGGGCCTGCAGTCAGGGCCCCGGCCCCTGCGCCTTTCCGGGTTGGCGTTGATGGTTGATTGTGGCCTGTGACCTGTTTTGCCTCTTAAACCAAATGAAGAAATTTTTTTAAAGGAAGCCTTAAAATACACATTCTCTGCTACCCCCTGGGTAACCTGAGCTTTCCCCGCGGAGCAGCTGAGGCTGGCGGCTGTGTTCTGGGGGTCGGGGAACTCAGGGGGCGGGGTCAGCTGAGACTTGACACAGTGATTTTCTTTAATTGATTTTTTTAGAGAGGAAGGGAGAGAGAGAGAGAGAAACATCAATGCTGAGAGAGAATCATGGATCGGCTGCCTCCCGCCCGCCCCCCACTGGGGATCAAGCCCGCAACCTGAGCCTGTGCCCTTGACCAGAATCAAACCCGGGACCCTTCAGTCCGCAGGCTGACGCTCTATCCACTGAACCAGACTGGCCAGGGCCATAGAATTTGTTGAGGTAACAGGTGCGCACCATTATAATTTGGCATCTGTGAGCGCCATAGCGAGGTCTCCACCGAGTCTGGTCTCCTTCGCCCAGTTCCCCCCACACCCTCTCCTGGGCAGCAGGCCCTAGTTCTCTGTATCTGCGAGTTTGTTTCCGTTTTGTTCCCTTCATTTTTAGATTCCACATGTGAGAGAAATCACATGGGGCCTGTCTGTCTGTCTGTCTGTCTGAATGACGTCACTTAGTATAATCGCTTCAGGTGTGTCCATCCGTGTTGTCACAAAGGGTAAGACTTCACTCGTCTTATTGCTGAGTAATACTCCGTTGTATATATGCATCACAGCTTTTTGTTAATTTCTTTATATTGATTTTAGAGAGAGACGTGGATTTGTTGTTCCACTTATTTATGCACTGATTGGTTGACTCTTTATGGGCCTGACCGGGGATTGAACCCCAACATTGCTGTATGGGGACGACGCTCTAAACCAGGAGCCGCCAGCCCCCAGCTGCTTCAACAAGCTCCCCACGACGGGCACGTGGGCAGCTTCCGTGTCTTGGGCTGCTGCAGGTCCCGCTGCAGTGGGCACGGGTGCGCGTGTCTTTGAACCGATGCTTCCATATCCTTTGGGTAAACACCCCCAAGAGGGGTGGCCGGGTCATGTGGTCACTCTGCTTTTAAATTTTTGAGGAAACGTGCTGTTTTCCACGGTGGCTGCACCAGTTTACACCCCACCAGTGTGGGCAGGCGCTGTGCTCCACGCCCGGCCGGGGCTTGTTCTTTCTTGTCTTGACGGCCGCCTTTCTGACAGGTGGGAGCTGGTCCTGGGGGGTTGGTTTGAATTTCCTCATCAGCGGTGTCGACCGTCCCTTCATGTGCTTTTGAACGGAGCGTCCCTCGATCTCCCTGTGTGGGTGCTCGGACGTGTGGGAGGTGTTAGAGGAGAGCCTCCTACTGCGTGCTGCTCGCACGACTGTTCGCTGCTCGTGTGTTCTGGCTCCTACGTCGGGCACATACAGAGCGAGTGTTGTTCGTTGATGGCTCGCCCTTTCTCAGGGTAAGATGTCCATCTTTGTCTCTTGTTACCTTTCTAGACCTGACATTGATTCTGTCTGACGTAAGCATGGCGGCACCTGCTTCCTTCCCGACCGCGTGCTGGGTGCCAGCGTCCCCTTCCCCCAGTCTGTCGTCTCTGGAGCTGGGGTGGGTCTAGTTCTGGGTCCATCGGCTGCTCTGAGCCTGGAGATGCGAGCCCTCCGTCCACCTCCGGGACCAGTGCTGGCTGGTGACTTACCTCCTTTTCTGGCAGCCCTGTCGCCGGCTCAGGTGGTGGTTTTCTGACGTCATTCTGTTCTCTCTGCTTCGTGTTTCATGCCTCGGCTCTGGCTGTTGGTCTCCGATAAAGCCGTCCCTGTTCTGTCGGTAGCTCCTTATCTCCATCTGCCCGACAGGTTTGTGCGTCCCCTCCTCCCTTTCTAGGCATTTTTGTCACATTCTCTGTGCTGTTCTCCGTGACTAAATGGAAGCAGCTGTAGTTTTTTAAACTGTAAGAGGACATTTGTGGGGTGAATCATAGCGGTAGAAAACGTAATTCCTAAAAGAAATGGGCTTAGGGACCAAGTTACAGAGGCCAAGGAAGGGCCCTAGAGCCGGGAGCAAGGACGCCGATGCGAAGGGGCCTGGGGCCGGTGGGGAGGCCGGGCGGCTCGGAGGGAGCGCCAGCTGTGGCCGTTTTAATTCCCTTTCACTTTTATGCTGATTAAGTGCCCAACACCCTGTTCTGTCGTCTGTCACCTTCGGCTTCTGGCAGAAGCCGTGCCGCTCGCCCTGGAGCCTGTTTCCCCTGCGTCTGGTGATGCTCTGGACGGTGGTCTGGCTGGTGCTTCTCTCTGTGCTGAGTGCACCCTCCGCTCCCTCCCGGCTGCTCTCGGCCAGAAACCTGGGACCTAGGGTTTCCTCTGGGGACTGGCTCCCCGGCCGCCTTGAGACCTCGGTTTTGTCACTAACTTTTGACAGTTTTTACAATGTGTCTTGTTACTTCCTGCCTTGACTATCCTGGGAGCCCCCCCCCCCCATACCCACTATCCCAGGTTGCCTTTCCCTTCCGGATGGAGTGGAGAGCTCCCCTCTCCCGTGGAGTCTTGTCTGTCTGTCTGTCCTCCAGCCCTGATTCTCCCAGGGGGTCGGCTCTGTCCCATCGCCCTGGGCGGCCTTCTCATTGGAGGCCTCCGTCCAGAGTGTCTGTCTGTCCCTCTTCATAGTGTCCGTCTCTGGGGTCAGGTGCTCACTGTGCGCGTTGGGCTGCTCTGCGTCTGCTTCGTGGTGGCTGCTGTGGGTTCTCTGCTTCGTGGTGGCTGCTGTGGGTTCTCTGTGTGACTTTGAACCTGGTCTGGAGACTCTCGTTTCCTGTGTCGCCTGTCGCGTTGTTCGTGGTGTTTCGTGGCTGTACTTCTCGCTGGTGGCAGGTGGTGAGCACCTGTCTCAGTGATGGCGAACCTATGACACGCGTGTCAGGTGACACACGAACTCATCTTTTTGGTTGATTTTTGTTAAATGGCATTTAAATATATAAAATAAATATCAAAAATATGTCTTTGTTTTACTATGGTTGCAAATATCAAAAAATTTCTATATGTGACACGGCACCAGAGTTAAGTTAGGGCTTTTCGAAATGCTGACCCGCCGAGCTCAGAAGGTTCGCCATCACGGACCTGTCTCCAGGGGCCCTGCTGGGTTTTATCGATCAGCCGGTGGGCGATCACAGGTAGTTCTTCTGTTTGCCAGTAGATGGCGCTGTACACAAGGTGTGGTGATACCGGGGCGCCTGCACCTCCCGGGCAGGGTGGGGGTCCCTGTGGTCAGGGGAGCGGCTGCCTGGGGGGAGGGTTTGAAGCCTGCTGCTCCCATCCTCCCCACCCACCCCACCCGGAAAGCTGGCTCCACTGCCCAGGAACAGGGGCTCCCTGCCTTCGGGCTTGTTTTTCGCTGGTGTGGGTTCCTGAGATGTTTCTTACCTCTGCTCCCTGAGATGGAAGGGCCCAGCGTGTGTCATGAGGAACCGAGGCAGCTGGTGTGCTGGCCCTGGGGTCCATGCAGGTGGAGCTGTGGGTGCTGTCTGGAGGACCAGGCCATGTGTGTGTGCATACGTGTGTGTACATGTGCGCGTGTGTGACGGGCTCACCTCTGTCAGCAGTGCTGAGGCAGAAACCGGCCGTGCGACGACCTGCACTGGTGCAGGGTCTCGTGCGAGTCCCCGGGCCGAGCCGCCGGCCTGCTGCTGGCGGGACGGGTGTGTTCTGGGTCTGCTTGTGGGCCTCGCTGAAGGGCAGACCTTTTCTGTGGTGGTGGGGACAGCCCGTCATCGCTCCCCCTGGTGGAAGGGAAGCCGCGGCCTGGCCTCTGCACCCAGGGCTGTGTGGCCGCAGGCGGGTTCCTGGCTGTGCTCCCCCTGTGGTCACCGAGGCCCCCGACAGCCAGGTGCTCCGGGCGCCGCCCGCACGTGCCGACCTGCCCCCTGCGCTCCTCAGGCTGTTCTCCTGCCCTGGACACTGTTGGTGCGGACGGACCTGTCCCGTCCAGCCGTCTGCTCCAGGCCCTGCCAGGCGCTGACGGCACTGCCCCTCCCCCGCCAGCCCAGGTCCTGTCCTTGGTGACCATGCGTTCTGAGCGGGGCGCCCACACAGGACCAGGGGTGGCGGTGCCTCCCGTGGGAAGGGAGGGCACGCTGAGAACGCCGGCGCAGCCACGGTGGGCATCGTCCCTCGTCCTGTGTGCCGTCCTGGCCTTTGGTTCTGCCCTAATGGGTGAGGGGGTGTCACCCACCTTTTGCTGGTCCCTTCTGACAACCCTGGGCCTGAGTCCCTGATGATGGCCCAGGCACGAGGCCGCAGGGCGCCCGGTCTGCTGTCCCGAGGCCCCGTCGCTGACCGCAGGGGCTCTGTGCAGCGGGCAGGGCAGAGCGCCAGGACCCGGTGGGGAGACCTCAGGAAACGGCTGTGGGAGGGCCCTGCCCGCCTCATCCGCTCCCCGTGCTCTTGGCCTCCGCCTCCCGCCCCCTGTGGGCTGCTGGGGCCCTGACTGGCTCTGCTCCGCTGCAGGTACATGTCGCAGAGCAAGCACGCCGAGGCCCGCGAGCTCATGTGCTCCGGGGCGCTGCTCTTCTTCAGCCACGGCCAGGTGAGCAGGGGCCGCGGGGCCTCCTCCGCGGGCGGGGCCGGGCGGGGCGGGCATGGTCTGTGGGCCGGGGGCCTCGAGCCCAGGCTGCCGTCTGTCATCTGGGCTGCGGGGCTGTGTCCTCCCAACACAGAGCTCTCTCTCTAACCACGTGATTCTTGTCTGTTTCCATGTTTTATAGCAAAACAGTGCCGCGGACCTGTCCATGCTGGTCTTGGAGTCGCTGGAGAAGGCGGATGTGGAGGTGGCCGATGAGCTGCTGGGTGAGGCTTTCTCATGGTGCTCGAGGTTCCTTTCCTGTGTGTTTCAGGGCTGGTGCCTCCCGTCACAGCCCCTGCACACGCACCCACACAGGAGGCCACTGTGCTGTCCCAGGGGCTCCTGCAGCAGCCTCTGCCCCCCAGCTGTGCTCCCATGCCGGGCGGGCTCCTCTGGGCACGGCAGTGTGCTCTGGCAGCACTGGGCCCGGGTGGGGGGGGAGGGGGGTCCAGCAGGACCCGCCAGGGGCTACCAGCTGCCTGGGAAGTGGTCGTGTTGTGTCTGATAACCCTAGGGGCACTGTAGGCTCTGAGTCGGGGTGCCCGCCCCTGAACAGGGGTCTCTCTCTCGTTTTCAGAAAATCTGGCTAAACTATTTAGTCTGATGGACCCGAACTCTCCGGAGCGAGTGGCCTTTGTGTCCAGGGCCCTGAAGTGGTCCAGCGGGGGCTCCGGGCGGCTGGGCCACCCCCGGCTGCACCAGCTGCTGGCCCTCACCCTGTGGAGAGGTAGGTCTGGTGCATGTGGGCTGGGAGGGCAGGGCAGGGACCCCTGTGCGCCCGCGGCTTCTGCTTGTCTGTCGTCATGAGCTCCCGTCTGACCAACGAGAACCGGGGTTCCCTGTCCCTGAGCTAAGGCCGTACCGCACAGGCCGCCACCCTTTGGTCACCATCTAGCTGAGGGGCAGCCCTGAGGCATGAGGCTGGAGTGACCTGGGAGGTGGCCACTGGGCCTGGCCCTTCCTCCCCTGCCAGGTCCCCGTAGACCCGCCTCCCACCACGGGCCTCCTGTTGGGGACACGCTCCCCACCCATACGGGCTGTTCTCCTCGCACTGCCCGCCTTCTGCTCAGTGTCCAGTGCGCGTCCTGGCTCCGGTCTGCTCGGGCGCAGGGAGAGGCCGGCGGGAAGCACCCTCCTGAGTGCGGCTCCTCGCGGGGGTCAGAGGGCGCGCCCCAGCCTTGTGAGCCGTGTGCGGTTGGTGCACCCGCCTCACTCACCCCTCATGCCCTGCCTGTACCTGGGGACACATGCGCTCCTGTCCGCACGGACGCCCAGAGTGGGTGCGGAGGGGCCCAGCCTATGTGTGTGAAGACAGGAACTCAGAGGTGCAGGCCGGAGGCAGCTGTGCTGACGGGCGGGTGAGCCTTGGAGGCCCGGGAACCAGCCCTGCTGGCTGCGTGTGGGACTGGACAGCTGCAGCCGGAAAGGAACGGGCGGAGAAGAAGCCACAGACGCTGTGGGCTAAGATGGCCGCAGGCTCCCTCCTCACGGCCTCTCGCTCCCTGTGGGCGCCTCCTTCTCCAGACTCAGCCTGTGCCCAGCGCTCGTGGCCAGTTCCTCCTGTCCAGGGCCTCGGCCTGATGTCCCTGTCCCCCGGGTCCTGTCTGGGTGCTCGGTCCTCACTCACAGCCTGTCTGTCTCCACCCGCAAGCCTCTGCCTGGAGCCCTGTCTGGTCTCGTTGCTGTAGTGTCAGGAGCCCTCGCCCGTCCTGCCAGCCCCTCCCGGGCGGGCCCTGCTCCCGCCTTGTCCTCGGGAATGGGCCGTCTGCAGGGCCAGGTGGAGTCACCCAATCAGACCTGTGTTGCCAGCAGCATTTATTTGGCACCATCTCCCTGCCTATGTCTGTGGGCCCCCCGAGGCGATGCCAGGCCGCCGGCCGCCCCTGCCTCTATGGCTGCGAAGTAGCGTGCACGGCGCAGACTCAGCCCTGGGCTGAGAGCTGTGGGCACGTGTGTGTAGTAGTAATAACGGCTTGAAACCAGGACACAGGCCTCGTATGTCCTGCTCAGACCACGGGGAGACAGGCACAGTCCAGCAGGGGCCCCTCCCTCAGTCCCCACAGCTGTCGGAGGCTGGGCTGAGGGCCACCTGCAGAGCCTGGGCTGACAGACCATGTGGCCATCGCTGCACAGGGTCCGTCCCAGGCCTGGGGCTCAGGGACTTCCTGATTCTGCCCGAGTGGATGCTCGGAATCCCCTCCAGCCTGTGTGCCTCGCAGTGACAGCCTCTCCCTTTGCAGAGCAGAACTACTGCGAGTCCCGGTACCACTTCCTGCACTCGGCCGACGGGGAGGGCTGCGCCAACATGCTGGTGGAGTACTCCACGTCCCGCGGCTTCCGCAGCGAGGTGGACATGTTCGTGGCCCAGGCCGTCCTGCAGTAGGTGTCCGCACGCCGTCAGCCCTGCTCCCACGGGCCCTGGAATCACATGACACCCCCACTGGGCCCTGCACAGACTGCGCCCCTCCCAGCTCTCAGGAGCCGTCCCAGTCTGGGGCTTCTGTAACATTCCAGTTGAGCAGTGAGAAGTAGGTCTTGTATTTTATACGAACACTAGAAGTCCCGCGCACAAAATCGCGTGACCCCGCCCACCAGCACCTCCCACGCTCACAGTCCCGCCCACCCGTGCGGGCCTTTGGTTGTTATGGTGTTAGGGCCACTGGGTTTTTATAATATAGAAGATTCTTATGTTACCATTGGTTTTTTGTTTTGTTTTTTGTCTTGTCCCCTCCCCCATTGTCTCATGCTTTTGATTTTTTTGGTGTCAGGCAGCTGTTTTTTGCAGGACGTGTGATTAGCAGATTGTAAGTCGCGTCTTGTGATGTGAACCTGCTTTCAGAGGCTTTTTCAGAGGCTGTGCTGGCCTCTCCAGATGTTTCTGCATCGAAGAGAGAGGTGCAGGGTCCCACTCGGCCACATGGGGCCGGCACCCACCGTCAGCAGGGCCGCCCGGCTCCAGGCGCTCTGCCTTCCGTGGGTGACATGTCATTCCTCCCATAAACACCTGCGTGTGGCCAGGCGCTGGGGCGGGGGTGATTGAAGGTCCTGCCGCACGTCAGGCCCCCATTCCTGGCCGGCAGTGGGGAGGTTTCTCCATCCCGCTCACTGCGCAGGCACCTCTGGACTGGGCGTGGCTCTGCGTAGAGCAGCGGTTCTCAACCTGTGGGTCGCCACCCCTTTGGGGGTCGAACGACCCTTTCACCGGGGTCGCCTAAGACCATCGGAAATCACATATATAATTACATATTGTTTTTGTGATGAATCACTATGCACTATGCTTTAATTATGTTAACAATGAAATTGGGGGTCACCACAACATGAGGAACTGTATTAAAGGGTCGTGGCATTAGGAAGGTTGATTAGGAAGGTTGAGAACCACTGGCGTAGAGGGTCTCGAGCCCCTTCTCATGGAGCCCCCTTTGTGCCTTAAAAAACGTGACCCTGCCCCATGCACTTTGGGCCGCCCGCCCGCCCGCCGCGGAGACGTCCTCCCTGGGCCCTCGGACCATTGGCCCCTGTCGCCTCCCACTCGCTACTCCCTTCAGCTGTGAAGCCTAAAGCCCAGGCTGCTCACGGGGCGGCTGCTGAGCACAGGGCTCAGCAGGCTCGGAGTGTGAGTCCTCTGTGCCGTGGGGGCCGCGGCCTGGGAGAGGGCCCACAGCCCCCCGTGGGCGACAGGCCTGTTCCCTGACGGGAGGTGCTCGTTCGTTTCCAGGTTCCTCTGTTTAAAAAACAAAAGCAGTGCGTCCGTGGTGTTCACGACGTACACCCAGAAGCACCCGTCCATCGAGGACGGCCCTCCGTTCGTGCAGCCGCTGCTCAACTTCATCTGGTTCCTGCTGTTGGCCCTGGACGGGTGAGTGAGTGAGTGAGTGAGTGTGCACAGGTGTGTGAGCGTGTGTGGGAGCGTGTGTGTGAGGGTGTGAGTGCATAGATGTGTGAGCGTGTGCAGGGGTATGTGGGTGTGTGTGTGAGTGAGTGTGCACAGATGTGTGAGCGTGTGTGGGAGCGTGTATGTGAGGGTGTGAGTGCATAGATGTGTGAGCGTGTGCAGGGGTATGTGGGTGTGTGTGTGAGTGAGTGTGCACAGATGTGTGAGCGTGTGTGGGAGCGTGTGTGTGAGGGTGTGAGTGCACAGATGTGTGAGCGTGTGTGGGAGCGTGTGTGTGAGGGTGTGAGTGCATAGATGTGTGAGCGTGTGCAGGGGTATGTGGGTGTGTGTGTGAGAGTCGGGGAGTGGGTGTGGGGCTGTGAGTGTGCAGGCGTCTGCGTGGGGGAGGGAGGGGGCCTTTCTGTCCCCCGGTGTCTGGAGACCAGAGCGGAGCCCTGCGTCCGGTTTCAGGGGGAAGCTGACCGTGTTCACGGTGCTGTGTGAGCAGT
>NW_005876531.1:0-9854 GCF_000147115.1 Myotis lucifugus | reverse complement strand
AAACTTATTTTATATTTTAAAGGTTTAAATACTTGTCCAGTTTAAAAACAACTCACACAATACAGAAAAGTGAGTCAAGGAAAGAAACATCTGTTACTCTCCACCTTACTCTCCTCCAGAGGGGCCACTTGTAACTGCTTTTGTGTCATTCTAGTAAATATTATATTTTCAAAATTGAAGTATTCTCCAACTTTTTAAAAGTTTGAAACATATAGAGTTTTTCCATATCACCACACAGAGATGTAACTTGCTTTCTAACATGGCTCCCTTGTACTGACCCTTGGGAAGATTCCAGGCAAGTGGAGAACGTCCTTAGAATCCTTTTGTGGAAACTGCCTCAGAATTCATGTTGGTGTGTCTTGTCCTGGGCTGGTAGTGTCAGGCTGTTCTCTTCTCATTTCGCTCCACCAGGGGGCGCATGCTTCTGGGGCTCTGGTTCCGGTGGTTCTCAACCTTCTTAAGGCCGGGACCCTGTAGTACAGTTCCTCATGTTGTGGTGACCCCCAATTTCATTGTTACACATTGAACATAATTAAAGCACAGTGATTAATCACAAAAACAACATGTAATTATACATGTGTTTTCCGATGGTCTGAGGAGACCCCTGTGAAAGGGTCGTTCGACCCCACAGGTTGAGAACCGCCGGGTTAGACAATCCCAGCGGAGAAAAGGAAGATGTTGGAGAAGACAGCGCTGTCCACCCCACCGCTAGCTCGGCTGTTTTCTACTCAGATATATTTGTGTTCTGATCTCCGCTGGGTCATACATTTCCAATATGATGCGCATATAATTGATAGGGTAAGTTTCCGAATGTTTAGAAAGATGACACAAGGAATAATGACCATATTAATATATAATTTCTAAGCAACATAAGATATTTAAATATTTTCAAATGAGTTGGAAAAATGAACATAGTTTTATTAGAGAAACCGAAAGAACATTTACTGATTTTTACCCTTTTGTACCAATGTTTAAGTTTCCACAATAAAAATATTGTTAGCACCTCTCAGGCAACCATCTCAAAATCAAATAAAAAAATCAAATTATTAAATGCATATAATTTTTTACTTTTTCCTCAGTTAATCTTGTTAACAGTAAAACCACTTCATCTCTATGCTCTTCATTCTTCATTCTATAAAATTGTTACTTCAGCAGAACAAAATTTACCCAGCAGTTCCTACTTCAGCCTAATTGCCTGAATAATTGTTACGGCCCAAAGAGACTTTGTTCTAAAATCTGAAATGTTCCATACTCAGCGGCTTGTGGTGCCAGTGGCCACTGTGTGATTGGCTTCTGATGCAGCGAGCGCTACGCTAATTCCCTTCGTGTGGGCCTCACGGGTCCCCACAATCCCTTCACCCAGAAGAGGGGATGAGGGACACGGAGGCTAACTTTATTGTTTTCTTCCACAATTCCTAACAATTCTTCAGTGGTGTCTGACAGTTTACCGACCGCCAGTCGAGACAAGAAAAGCGGTGGGACGTCCTGGGTGTTAAAGATTTCCTCCATCATGAATGACCCAGAGAGCGTGGCGTTAGTGTGTGTGTGGCCTGTACAGGAGACACATAAAAGGATACGCAGAGTTAAATAAACATACTCCTGACATAGACCCAGCGTTGCAGCTTCGAAGGCGTTCTCGTTGAACAGGGGCGGGAGGTCGGAGTAAAAAGTGGTCAAGGTTTGTGTCTTCGTCTCTCCTATAAAAGGGCCATCTCTGGGCCAGATGGATCGTGTAGGTGGCTCCCAGCTGCTCCCATTAGGAAACTCTGGAAGTTTCCCTGGAGTGATTTAGAAAGTGTGTGGAACATTCTGGAGGGCGGGACTATGGTGAACAGGAGGCAGACTACTGGGCAGTACAACAGTCTTGCCCTCTGATTCCAAACATTTGCCAAGAGGAAGGAAGTCGCCGCTTCCTCTGGCTTCAGCGCGGCAGCACCTGCGGCTGAGAGAGGCGAGTTCCGTGGGTTAGCTAGTCCCTCTGTGCACGTGCAGATCCCACGCGCTGAGAGCCCCAGGGACACCCGGGTTTATAAGCGATGTTACCCCACGGCCAGTGAACAGTCAGCAGTAATACTGATGAGGATGGACTACTCATTTGGGCTGCTTCGGATCTGCTTAAAACTTATTAGAGAACAAATTGTAGATTGAAATAAAAGGTTTTGGTACTAGGAATAAATTTGTCTTCACTCAATTTTGCCAGTTCTTTAAAGAATGATTTAAAAAGAGATTAGCCCGGCCGGTGTGGCTCAGTGGTTGAGCATCGATCTATGAACCAGGACGTTACATGTTCCATTTCTGGTCAAGGGCACATGCCCGGGTTGTGGGCTCCATCCCCGCTGTGGGGCATGTAGGTGGGAGGCAGCCGATCAATGATTCTCTCTCATCATTGATGTTTCTCTCTCTCTTTCCCTTCCTCTCCAAAATCAATACAAATATATTTTAAAAATGAATAAGTAATTAAAAGAGATTACTTTCAAAAGTGTTTCAAAACTTTCCATGAGCTTCAGGTGCCTTGATTCAGTGTAAAGCAGAAGCAGATATATCACTTTCTTGGTGTTTGGGGGTTAGTCTGGCGCTGACATCGGAAACCTGTCTCAGGTGTGCCAGCCTCCAGAGGTGGTTACAGCGTCGCCACAGGCTGGCTCTGAAGGAAGGCAGCGACCACAGGCTCTGTGCCTGACAGGGGGCGGCGCTACAACCTCCCCATCGACCCTGCCCTGAGTGTGACAGGGGAAGTCGCCCCAACCCCCTGATCCGCCCTGCTATGTGCCTGACAGGGGGCGGCATCCCAACCTCCCGATCCGCCTGCTCTATGTGTGACAGGGGGAGGCATCACAACCCCCCGATCAACCGTGCTCTGTGCGTGTCAGGGGGGAGCTCCCCAACCCCCTGATCTGCCCTGCTCTGTGCGTGTCAGGGGGGAGCTCCCCAACCCCCTGATCTGCCCTGCTCTGTGTGTGTCAGGGGGGAGCTCCCCAACCCCCTGATCTGCCCTGCTCTGTGCTTGTCAGGGGGGAGCTCCCAAACCCCCTGATCTGCCCTGCTCTGTGCATGTCAGGGGGGAGCTCCCCAACCCCCTGATCTGCCCTGCTCTGTGCATGACAGGGGGCAGTGCCCCAACCCCCTGATCGGCCCTACTTTATGTGTGACAGGGGGCAGTGCTCCAACCCCCTGATCGGCCCTGCTCTATGTGTGACAGGGGGCAGTGCCCCAACCCCTGATCGGCCCTACTCTATGTGTGACAGGGGGTAGTGCTCCAACCCCCTGATCGGCCCTGCTCTGTGCGTGTCAGGGGAGAGCTCCCCAGCCCCCTGATCCGCCCCTGCTCTGTGTGTGACAGGGGGCAGTGCCCCAACCCCCTGATCCGCCCTGCTCTGTGTGTGACAGGGGGCAGTGCCCCAACCCCCTGATCGGCCCTACTCTATGTGTGACAGGGGGTGGTGCCACAACCTCCCGACCCGCCCTGCTCTGTGTGTGACAGGGGAAGGCACCCCACCCCCCTGATCCACCCTGCTCTGTGCATGACAGGGGGCTGCACCCCAACCCCCTGATCAGCCCTGCTCTGCACGTGACAGGGGGCGGCATCGCAACCTCCTGATCTGCCCTGCTCTGTGTGTGACAGGGTGCGGCGCCCCAACTCCCTGATTGGCCCTGCTCTGTGTGTGACAGGGAATGGTGCCCCAACTTCCTGATAGGCCCTGCTCTGTGTGTGATAGGGGGCGGAGCCCCAACTCTCTGATCGGCTCTGCTCTGTGTGTGATAGGGGGCTGCACCCCAACCACCTTATTGGCCCTGCTCTGTGCATGACAGGGGACAGCACCCCAACCCCCTGATCTGCCCTGCTCTGTGTGTGATAGGGGGTGGCACCCCAACTCCCTGATCGGCTCTGCCCTGAGTGTGACAGGGGGCAGTGTCCCAAACCCCCAATTGGTCCTGCTCTGTGGGTGACAGGGGGCAGCGCCACAACCCTCTGATAGGCCCTGCTCTGTGTGTGACAGGGGAAGGCGCCACAACCTCCCCATCTGCCCTGCTCTGTTTATGACAGGGGGGAGCTCCCCAACCTCCTGATCGGCCCTGCTCTGTGTGTGACAGGGGGCAGCACCCCAACTCCATGATCGGCCATGCTCTGTGCGTGACAGGGGTCGGCACCCCAACCCCCCGATTGACCCTGCTCTGTGCGTGTCAGGGGGTGGCGCCCCTACCCCCAGATCAGCCCTGCCCTAAGCATGACAGGGGGTGGCACCCCAACTCCCGGATCGGCCCTGCTCTGAGCCCGACCAGGGGCTGCTCCTAAGGATTGGGCCTGCCTTCTGCCACCTGGGAGTGGGCATAAGCCAGCAGGTTGTTGTCTCCCGAGGGGTCCCAGACTGTGAGAGGGCACAAGTGGGCTGAGGGGACACCCCCTCCCTGCCAGTGCACAAATTTTTGTGCACCGGGCCTCTATTCCTTTATAATGTCCCTAGAAAAGACAGGATGGGTTTTTCTATCAGCACCGTCTTATAGCAATGCTCCCCAAATGCACTCCTGCGGATTGCCCGGTATTCGAGAAGGAAAAGGTCGGCATTTTATTTTCACACAGCGCCGCATAGCCAGGCTTTCCTAACCTCTTCCTCCTCCATTCCTCACTTGTCCTATATAGTCAATCCCAAATTCATATTTCAATAGGGACTTTATTTTATATAGGTATTAAATATATTTTTATTGATTTCTGAGAGGAAGGAAGAGGGGGAAAGAGAAAGAGAGACATCAATGATGAGAGAGAATCATTGATTGGCTGCCTCCTTCATGCCCCCTACTGGGGATCGAGTCCACAACCCTGGCATGTACCCTTGACCAGAATCGAACCTGGGACCCTTCAGTCTGAAGGCTGATGCTCTATCCATGAGCCAAACCTGTAGGACATTATGGAGTTTATTTTAGTCAAGAATATGTGCATCCAATGGGTCTTATTAATCTATTAGTTTTTAGTTTGTATTTTATTCATTGTTGGATACGCGTTGATGTGAGGTTGTGTGATAGTCACAGGCATGAGAGAGCATTCCTACTCTCTTCTTTGTTGATGTAAAATGTGTGTCATTCCAAACATCTTGGTCTACGAATGGGAAGCCTGTGGTTTTTCTCTTGTAGAGGGATCTGATGTTGTTTAAGTTTTAGAAAAACTTCCCTGGAGAACTCTTGTGACTGGGGCTAACCAGCCACCTGTTACAGAGCAGACTGGCCGGGAGGACAGGGAACGGGGGAGCCAGGGGCCCGGAGCCAGGGGCGGGGGGCTGCTTGGATGGCGGACCTGGCGAGGAAGGCTCTCTCTGTGTCTCGCCCGCTCTCCCTAGGAAGGAGGGCCAGACGCATCCTGGTATAATTTTTGTCTTGTCTTGTCTATTTGGGAGCCAGCTGCTCAGAGCTCAGCGTGAGGCTCGGCTGCCACGCGGGCGGCGGGGTAGGCTCTGCGGGGAGTTTCCACGCTTCTGGGTCTGAGACACGTTGTGAAACACTGGCTGCCTCTGGGGGGCGGTGGGGGTGCTGAGTGGGCTTTGCAGAGGGAGCAAACGTTCTGGTGGCTAATGTGGCGGCAGCTCACTGTCTATGGGGGCAATGGGTTACAGCTGTGAGCGTGGGAAGCATAGTTTATTCTTGTGTTTTCTTTGTGTATTATTGTATTATTTATTATTATTAATCTATTTTACCGAACTGTATATATTATATTGATGTACTAACACATTAACAAAGAGATTATAATAATTATACTAATTATATTATTATATTAATTGTATTATATTTATTCTGTTATATTTCCATTATATTATATTTTATTTCATATTCTCTCTGAGTCCTGTATGATCTCTGTGACTACCCACCACCAATCCCTATCTTTCCATCTGGTGCTGTGCGGCCTGGATTTCTGAGCCTGTGTGAGTCCTATTGCTTTTTTTTTTTTGTATATCGTGTCCCAACATGTTGAAAGATTGTTACGATAAAACTAATTTACAATCCAATTCAAAGCCACTTTCCTGTCAGCACATACACATTTTAAATAGATAAGTCACATCTTGAAGCATCTCCTTTCGTTCCCCGTGTATGTTGCGGTTTGGGTGGCACGCGTGTTGAGGCCCACACGGGGAGTCTGGCGTCTGAACAAACAGCAAGGCGGGGCGAGAGGCAGGGGGTGCCCCTGGGCCAGTGACAGAGACAGAAACGTAATCAAGCTCACGGCGCCCTCTTCCGGGACAACGGGAAAAGTGCTGACAGACCTGAGAGTCTGAAAAGCTGGTGTAATTGTTGAAAAGCACAGTTCTAATGTCCATCCCACTTCTGTTGTTAACATGTCATTTTTCTGGCAGCAATTTCAAAAAAATAACGTTATTACCCGGGACTCCAGCATTCCTCTTGGCAGGGCCGGGAGTGAGGGAGGCAGTGGGCTGGGCGCTGTCATCTGCGGGGAGAGTGCAGCCAGTTAACACGCGAGACACGGGCACCGCTCATGCTCACAGAAAGGCCATGCCAGCAGGCGTGTTGAGAAAAGTAAACTTCCAGAAAGCTTGTTCACAGGCTCTGTGAAATCAGCGCACAGTGGGGCTTTAAACATCTCTATGCTACTTATATAAACTGAGGTAATATCTCCAGGAGCAATTTTGTGGTTCTTACCAAAACAAAGCAGAGCAGGGTAACGATTATTTAAGAACCAGCTCTGGGCAGTTGACCTCCCCAAACCAGTTTTAAGTGCAATAGAGAAAATAAAACCTTGCTGCTGGGTAGAGAAGCCGTATAGCCTCAGAGGCCAACCCCAAAACACTGCCACCCAGAGGCTGAGCCACAACTGTCTCTTAGGTGAACATAAATATAGGCAGTCTGGATCACGGATACGGCCTGCTTTAAAATCAAGACTGTGATTTACAATACGGAGGAACAGTGTATCGCAGGGGAAATTCCACACTCTCCTGGATACCTGGCAGGACTAAGGCGAGCCAGGCTGAGAGTAGGAAGAAACGAGAGACCTTCACTACTGTCCCATTTTGTTTTTCTTTTTTCGCCTTTTCAACTAAGAAGCCGGATTGAGTTCGTTTACTTCTGTTTCCATCAGCTGATTTTCCCCTTTTAATTACACCTTTTTATTTTTACCAGTATTATTACTGCTACCATTTTACCATTTTTTAAAGTGCCATTTTATTTTCTCTTTTTTTATTTTGGGAGTAGTGTTCTCCATTCTATTTTCATCATTCCTTTAGCATCAATTTTCCCTACCTCAATTTTACCTCTATGCTAAAACCCTCTTCCTCACTTTTCCCCTTATGGTGTCCTGTTTCTCTTACCCTATTCCTGGTTTAGAAATTCCCTATAGCGAGTTTAATTAACCTGTCCAATCTCACCCTTCTTATATATCCTATTTCCAATCCACTGCTCTAAATCCTTATACAGCTATCCCTTATCCTTCTTCACTATCCAAACATTTTTTTTTCTCTTATCTTTCTATTGTTTTCTTGCTGTTTGCTTGATGGTTGAATATATTGTTTTTTTGTTTGTTTGTGTGTTTTTTTTTGCTTGTTTTGTTTTGTGTTTTTCTTTTTTTTTCTTTTTTAGGACTCGTTGTGAAGTTGTTTTTCTTTTTCTTTTTATTTTTATTTGCTGGTTTTTCCCCTCCCTCCCCTCCCCCACCCCCCAGCTATTTTTGTGCTTCTGTTTTCCCTTGCCTCTCTTGATATCATTGGTTGTTTGTAGTTTGCATTCATCTCCAGGGATCTGTTGCTGGAATTTGTTGGGATTAGTGGCAGTTCTATCAGAGTTTTCTCCTCATACAAATAGTCCCTTCCCCTCTTCTACTTCATTCTCTCTTTTCGCTCTTTTTTTTTCTTTTTCTTTTTTCCCCCCCTCTTTTTTTCCCAATTTCATTTTTGCACTCCTTTTTTTTTCTTTCTCATTTTTCTTTTCTTTTTTCTCTTTTATCTTTTTCTCTTCCTTCCTCCTTACCCCCTAATTCTCTTAATTCGGGGGGTCACCTTTATTTGGAGTTATTGATATCGTGAATATATTTGTGTTCAGTGCCTGGTACGTTGTGCCTTGTTGTGTTGTATTTTGTGCCTTTAAATCAACGTAGCAGATCCAAGCAACAGCAGCCTCCTGATCACCACACCCTCTGTCTGAGGAACAGCAGCTGTACGTGAAGCCTCCCCCCACCAGCCAGAAGAGCCACCACAGCTGTGAACAACACCCACCAGAAGAGCTGCTGCCAACTGAGGAGCAGCTGCTACTGCAACCACCCAAGGAGCAACCACAGCCCAAGGAGCCACTGCCACCCAGGGAGCAGCCACTGAACGACTCAACATCTAGATATGTCAGTGAGATCAAACGTGGGTAGGCAAAGAAACCCCCAAAGGAAAGAAAAGGAGGACTCGCCAGAAAAGCAGCTTAGTGAGACAGAGGCATGCAGCATGACAGAAAAAGAATTCAGAATAGGGGTTTATGACCGGATGGAGGAAAAAATCAACTACTTATGCAAGAAGCAAGAAGAAACAGATGAAAAAATCAATAACTTATGCAAGACCCAAGAAGAAATGAAGAGCGATATAGCTGCATTAAAAAACACCATTGAAAGCATCAACAGTAGACTAGGAGAAGCGGAGGACCGAATTAGTGAATTAGAAGACAAGGAAGCAAAACACACCCAAACTGTACTGCAATTGGAGAAAAAAATTAAAAGACAGGAAGAGAGCCTAAGGGAGCTTTGGGACAACATGAAACAAAACAACATACGAATAATAGGGGTGCCAGAACAACAGAAAGATGAACAAGGATTAGAAAACCTACTCGAAGAAATAATATCAGAAAACTTCCCTGAGGTGGGGAAGAAAAAAGTCACACAAGCACAGAGAGTCCCAAACAAGGT
Organism: Myotis lucifugus; assembly: GCF_000147115.1. NCBI lineage: Eukaryota > Metazoa > Chordata > Mammalia > Chiroptera > Vespertilionidae > Myotis > Myotis lucifugus. The sequence continues at coordinate 976 of NW_005876531.1, read as the reverse complement.
GAACCCGAAAAGACCCACACCAAGACACATCATAATTACCATGGCAAATGTTCAGGACAAAGAGAGAATCTTACAGGCTGTAAGAGAGAGATGGAAAGTTACATACAAGGGATCTCCCATTAGATTATCAAATGATTTCTCAACAGAAACACATCAGGCCAGAAAAGAATGGAAGTGATGCAAAGCAAAGGACTGAACCCAAGAATACTCTATCCAGCAAGGCTATCATTCAAAATTGAAGGGGAAATAAGAAGCTTCACAGACAAAAAAAGGCTAAGGGAGTTTATCACCACCAAGCCAGCAATGCAAGAAATGCTAAAGGGACTGGTGTAAAAAGAAAAAAGAAAAAGCTCAGAAAGAAAACAGCCACACAAAAAAAGAAATGGCTACAAACAAGTACCTTTCAATAATAACTTTAAACGTAAACGGACTAAATGCTCCAACCAAAAGACATTGAGTGGCTGAACGGATAAAAAAACATGACCCATACATCTGCTGCCTACAAGAGACCCACCCCATTAGAAGGGACTCACACAGACTGAATGTGAAGGGATGGAAAAATATCTTTCAGGCAAATGGAAAGGAAAAGAAAGCTGGGGTAGCAATACTTATATCGGACAAAATAGACCTCAAAGTGAAGGCCATAACAAGAGATAAGGAAGGCCACTTCATAATACTAAAGGGATCAATACAACAAGAAGATATAACCCTGGTAAACATATATGCACTCAATGCAGGGGCACCCAAATACATAAAAAAACTCCTGGAAGATATCAAAGGAGAGATCGACAACAATACAATCATAGTAGGGGACTTTAATACACCACTGACATCACTGGATAAGTCCTCTAGACAAACAATCAGCAAAGAAACAGCAATCCTAAATGACTCACTAGATCAGATGGACTTAATAGACATCTTCAGAACACTTCACCTCAAAGCCGCGGAATATACATTCCACTCAAGTGCTCATGGG
>NW_005876530.1:0-9855 GCF_000147115.1 Myotis lucifugus | reverse complement strand
ATATCCCCTCTGATTGGTCACTATCCCTTTTGATTTGGTCACTATAGCAACTCCAGAGCTCAAACCTCACCTGAGGTACCTGAGGCTCTCCTCTTCTTCTCCCTTATTGTTTTCTCATTCCCTTCAGGTTTTCTTCTCCCCTCTCTAAATGAGGAGCTTCCTTCCCTTTATTTTGTAAATGTGTACCTTCTGCAGCTCCCAGCTCCCTTATTCTATGGAAATATGCCTTCTGCAGCTCTGTAGCCTGTGCTTTTTCCATGGACCCCTTAATTTCTAAAATTTCCTAACCCTGCCTATTTTACCCCTAAAAACTCCTTTCAAAATTTGGTATGATTATTATTTAATGACATATATGGTAAGTATATTAATTATGAATCATATATTAATTCCTTAATTTTCATGGCAAATGATTATCCTGTGCTTGGTGAGCACTGACCACAATTAGCTCCACTAAATATTATAGTGCTTAATGAGCATGGACTTATCAAAACTACCCTCAATGCCCTTTTCACAGTAGCAAATACTCATAGTCAAAATTGGTTAGCTCACTATCATTTCCAACTGAACAGAACATGTCAATCATCATATTCCTCCAAAAATCCTACTCATGCTGACCTTAGTAAATAGCAGCACCTTTGCAAATTAAACTTAAAGTTAAGCACCTGAATGAAAAAAACATGCCAGTGTTAGGTTAGGTGGCTCAGGAGTCTCTCCGACCTAACAGGCAGAACCGGACTGAGGGTGAGTGTGAGTGAGTGGGCGAGTGTGCAGATGAGCGAGGGTGTGTAAGCATGAGTGAGCATCAGTTGGATCATGAGGGGACTAAGTGATGAGCCTTTTGGGCTCTTCTGGCCAGGGAGCCACTGCTGCCACCACAGCCTCTTGGCAGCACTTCTTGCAGCTCAAGCTTGTCGAACACGCTATCTTGGAGGATTTGTGGGGTCCTATTCGGTAAGAAGCTTCGGGGAGTAGCTGCAGCCTTGGCACCAGCCAGACTCACTGTGGCCCAGGCCTGACCACGTGCCGGACACGGATCCTACTGTGGATCCCCAGTGCCTGCCACAAACTCCAACCAGGCATCATGGCCCTGGCCCGACTAGCTGATGGCCCGGACCTCGCCCTGGCTGCAGACCTCACCCACCGGACTGTGGCCATGCACCACCGCTGCACCAGTGGCCCCACAACCAGAGGTTGGGGCAGAAACTGTGCTGAAGGCTGGGAAGGGGGCTGTAGCCTCCACAGAGCAGGACCTGCTGGAATTGATGACCGGATGAAGACTGAGAGGCTGCAGATCTGTGGATAAGATGGGGGTGCCTCGGACAGGCCTGTGAAGTGGATGCAGCTGTGGAAGCCTGGTGCTGAAGTCCCTGGATAGAGTAGCTGGCACCCTACCACCATCCAGCCTGGGACGTTCACCCTGATATGTCAGCAGGAAGGGCCACACAGTGGAGCTGAGGGTCAGCCTCCATGGAGGGACCTGAAGGACATATCCAGCATTGAGTCTGAGGAACCCTTTATTTCTTGGAGGAACTGTGAGCAGAAAGGGGACTGGACAGTAGGACCTGAAAGGAGAATTAGACCTGCCCACCTGGAGCAGGGGAGGTGCCCTCTCTCCCACTGGCAGACCATCTGACTGCTTGCAGCGACCTAAGGCAAGGGGACAGCCCAGGGCAGGAAATCTGTGCCCCTGCAGGTGGCAGTGAGGATGTGTCAGCAAGCCAGGCAGGGATGAGGCATTGGATGGAGAGGAAGTGCCTGGCTCCTCTCCTACAAGCTACTGGCACCATCCCTAACACAAAACTGATCAAACCATCCTTGCCAAGACCAGGATATCCCCACAGAGCCCAGCTTCATGGGGGAAGGGGAAACAGCTCAGAACAGTGAATCAGAGGCAGACCTAACCTCCAGGCCAGCGGTTCTCAACCGGAGGGTCTCGACCCCTTTGGGGGTCCAACGACCCTTTCACGGGGGTCGCCTAAATACATTCTGCATATCAGATATTTACATTACGATTCATAACAGTAGTAAAATTAGAGTTATGAAGTAGCAATGAAAATAATTTTATGGTTGGGGTCACCACAACATGAGGAACTGTATTAAAGGGTCGCAGCATTAGGAAGGTTGAGAACCACTGCTCTAGGCTAAGGAGACCCCTCCTGCTGGACTACTAGGGGCTCCAGCCTAGAAGGACTCAGTCAGGTTGCCCAGGGGAGGAAGGAACAGTGATTCACATAGGCTTGCACCAGAGAAGCTCCAGGGAGGCCCACCAAGGGACCAGATCCAACAACATCAGAACAAAATACATTGAGCTCCCACAAATAGCAGACCCAAAGGTGTATGTGCGTGCGCGCGCGCGAACTCACATTTTTTTTTCTTCTCTTTTTTCTTGCATATCTCTCATTTCTTTCTTTTCTTCTATTCTCTTTTGTCTTTCTCTTTTCTTTTTATTGTTATTAACTTTTCTTATTTTATTTTTCTATTTTCTTTTCCTACTTATACTTTAAAATGTTGATTATTATTACTTTTTAAATATACTATTATTATTTCATTTATTTTATGTTTCCTTTTTTTAATTCTTAATTTATTTCTATTAGCTTCCTTCTTGCTATCATATTCTCTTTTTTCTTCTTGGTATTTCTCCCTTTTTCTTTATATCCTCTCTAAGTTTTTGGTCTCATGTCCTATAGTATTCTTTTATTTTTTTCTTTGCTTTGCTTTCTTTTTTTTCCCTTTATAATCTTTGTTTTGTTGTTGCAACCATAGTAAAAAAAATAATATATTTGATATTTATTTTATATATTTAAATGCCATTTAACAAAGAAAAATCAACCAAAAATATGTATAAAAATGAACAAAAACAGAAAAACAATGTACATTTAGGAAAAAAATAATAATAAAAACAATGATAATCAAATGGTATGAAAACTAGAAATTAGTGACTTTTTTGGTGCTGAAGTTTGTCTGCTAATTCTTGGATTGAAGGTTCATACTTGGTGCACTTCAAGGCCAAGCAAGCGCCACTAACTTCATCTGTTAGCTGGTTTCTTTTGTTCATTTTAATATTATTTAATGCTGAGAACAAAGTCTCACAAAAATATGTTGATGAAAAAATTGTTTGCAAAGCCATCGCTAGATTTTTTATGTCGCTAAAAGTGTCAGGTACTCTGTTCCAAACACTCAAAATTTCTTATTCATAGTTGCACTCTTCTTCATTATTCAAACGATTTCGTTCCAGATTTTCAAGTTTCGACCTTAAGTTGACAAACACATGAGTCCAAATGCTACCTTGAAAATCTGCAAGTTGCATCTCTAAATCGTCAATTTGCATCCATTGGAAATCCTTTAATTCCAAAGTACTGTAAACAACTACATCCGGATACTTAATTATTTTAATGGTCTGTTCTAGGCTTCTAAATTGGTCGAATCTTTCACTGAACTGTTCAAATAACGAGTTTACTATATTCTGGTACATAGGTATGGACTCCATTACACTCGTTGTAGTGGCCTTCTCGAAATACTTTTCTATCCGAGGAAAATACTTATAAGTTTTAGTTTCAATATCTCGCTTGAAAATTTTAAGTTTACTTTCAAAAGATTTGATGTATCCAAACATAACGTCAATACTTTTGCCAAAACCTTGTAATTTTAAGTTCAGTTCATTCATATGAACAGAGAGATCTGTAAAAAACATCAAATTGCTGACCCACTTATGATCATTGATCTCAGGAAAGTTTGCCAGATCCTTATTCTCAATAAATACCGTAATTTCTTCAAAGTACTCCACAAATCACTCAAGTACTTTACCTTGACTCAGCCATCTCACATTATTGAACATCAGTAGTCCACTGTAGGTTGAATCAACTTCCTGTAAAAGTGCAGAAAATTCTCGCTTGTGAAGCGGTCGAGAAGCTATAAAATTCACAATTTTTGTTACAACTGACATTAAATCATTTAATTCTGAGATCCCGATTTGGCACACAACACCTTCTGATGGATAATGCAATGAAAAGGTACAAGTGGATGTCTAATAGCTTCCATAAACAATTTCAGGAATCCTACATTTTTCCCCACCATATTTGGTGCCCCATCTGTCATTACTGACTCAATTTTAGAGATATCAATGTTTAGGTCACTGAATGTTTTTATAACAACCTTACATATTTCATTTCCTGATGTACTTATTGGCACTGATTCTAACTTTATCAACTCTTCTCTCATTGTGAGACCATCAGAATATCTAGCAATAATGGGCAACTGAGCATTTGATGTGACATCAGTAGTTTCATCAAGAGAAATAAAAAAATATTTACAACTATTTAAGTCTTTTTTAAATTGATGTTGTACGTTTTTGTTAAGATCTATTATTCTGTCTTCGATAGTATTTCTACTGAGTGGTAACTCAGAAATTCTTTTAATAATATCATCTTTATTTTTCATATCGTGAAATAGAGCTGGTGCTCATCTTAGAAATGTTTCCTTAATAAATTCTCCGTCACTCAGAGCTTTCCCATGCTGAGCTATGGAGTGAGCAATACAGTAACTTGCTGATGTTAAATTTGTAGAGCATCTTACAAATTTAATGATGAAATTTGATTGACTTTTATAGAGGTGTAGCTGCCTAGAAATGTATTCCTTCCTTTCATCGATACTTTTTTCAAGAGCTGACAATGATTAGTTTCAAAATGTCTCTTCACATTCCACGTTCTGCTTCCTACCATTTCATTACACAGTATGCACAATGATCTGTTGTTTCTGTCGACAATCCCGTACATCTCGGTCCATATGTCTTGAAAGGGTCGGCTACTGCTACTTCCACTTCCTTTATCATTCAATCTTGCTTTTTAATTTTTTTTGATTCTCCATCACAAGGCTGCAAAAATAAATAAATATAAATCATGGCGTTTTTTATAAAAGGTTGATAGGTTTCTTACCTATTAACTTTTTGCAGTGTTGTTGCACTGACTCCTGGTGCAAAATAATTCAATGATAGTATGTATAACCAACCAATATGGTGCTGTAATCAATTATCCAACAGGCAGAATGTTGCACTGTATATCTTTTTCTTCTAACCCTCCCACTCCTGTCTCCTAAGGAACATGGCGATCAAGTGCGTCTGTTTGCTGAATGCACCCAAATGCACAGGAAGCTTACCCGAGGCACATGTTGACAATAATAAGGCCGTTTCCAGAACTGGGCATTTTGTCACTCGAGTAAAAATAAAATGTCATGAGTAAAGATTAATCTCTTTATAGTGCAATTCTTAACCTTTTTGTATTAATGTCAATATTGGAACAATGTATCTTGGATGTTTTCACTATGTATCTTTGCTATGCAACACTGATGTACATGTTTACATCCCGTTTTAGAATTGCATTATTGATCATGAGTAACGTGAGTAATAATATTACTTGAGTGATGCCTAACTCTGGCCATTGCGAGAGACAAATATTTGAATTATGCACTTTTTTGTCTCTGTTGATGCGTGTCACCCAAAATGAGTTCGCGTGTCACCTCTGACACACGTGTCATAGGTTTGCCATCACTGGGATATGTCATCAACATGATAGGATGAACCTGATCAGCAATAATACTTAGGTATGTTGTGTTATTCAGATGTTGTTCCACACGAATTAAAGGGCCCAAATCATGCCAGGAAACATGCCCCAAATGATAACACTGCCCCCACCAGCTTGAAGGGTTGTACTCATGCATGTGGGGTGCATGCTTTCATGCTGTTTCCACCAAATTCTCACTCTGCCATCTGCATGATGCAACTGGAAACGTAATTCATTGGACCACATGACTTTTTTCTAATGCTCGACTGTCCAATCCTTGTGTTCCTGTGCGAATTGGAGACGTTTTATCTTGGTAATTGCAGACAGCAAAGATATTCGAACAGGCCTTCGACTTCCATATTCCATAAAATGCAGTGTATGGTTAATTTGCCTACAAACGTCAGGTGGTCATAATAATCTGGCCACTCATGTTCCTATATATCCCACATTCAAAGGCTGTTAAATTGTGTTGTTTACCCATATCTTCAGAAAAAAATCACTTCTACTGTCATGGTAAACAACCTGCTTCCCTATTTATAATGGTCTGGCCCTCTAGCAAATTCAGCACGAAATTATAGCTAATTTGCCTACAAACGTCAGGTGGTCATAATAATCTGGGCACTCAGTGTATATATATAAACTTGGAGTTCTATTCAATAGATTTACTGCAGTGTTATTAATTTTTATTTATGCATTTATATTTACCTATTTATTGTTCATTTCCTCCCACTATCCTAAACTTCACAGAGCAAGAAAAATGTTTATTTCCCTCACCACTCTAAACACAATTTGTGTGTGTATATGTATTTATATTGGTGTTTAATAAATATTGTGAATGAACTATTAGTGTTTTGATGATCACTATCAAACAAGATTATTGATTTCTCTAAGGAGATTACTATACAATGGAACAAACATTAGTGTACAAACAATAATAATTTTTAAAATGTCATACTATTTTAATGGTTAAGAGGAACTCTGGGGAAATTAAATCAGGTTTCTCCTTTCCCAGATAATTTAAAGCCCTTAGAAGTTAGAAAAATTAACAATGGTTACACATAAACAGTATCAAAATATAATCTAGGGCCTAATTATTCTTTCTTGTTTTTCATTATTACTTGATTTTGTAACTTTTGATTCAGCACCATTGTAATAAGAATATATATATTGCTTGACTTTCTAGTAGTTGTATTTTATTTGTCCAACTATGTTACTGTTAGAATGCAAGTAATATAAATATAGGGACTATATTTACCTTTTTGAATATGATCTAGTAGAGTCTAGTGCAGTGGCAAGCTCATAAGAGTATGCCATAAATGTTTCAAAGGACTACAAATATGCCCACTCCTTGAAACAAAAGTACTATCATTTTTATGAATTAGACATGCAAATTAAAATTTCCAGGGCTATATAGTACAGTTTGTATATCCATAACCTAGTGTTTTGAAACCCTGTGTGCCCTTTGGATTATTTGAAAATAAAATAAAATAATATGAATGATTGTTCTTTTTACCCTAATTTCAAATGTCTAATAATCTTTTGTTGCATTGAATAAATTGTCTCTTCATTCTAGTATAGTAGTAATTTTCATGAGCTAGTGATAAAAAACTATAAAATATATTTTTAAAAAATGTTCAAAAGGTGATTTTCTTCTTAACATAGTATTTTAAGCATTTCAAGATATATCTTATTATAACCAAGGAAACATTGTTACTTAAAATATTATGGTACTTCAAACACAAAGTATATAGAGCATTGCTTTTTACTTTAATAATTCTGGATTTTTTACTTACATACATAGTTCATTTTTCCTTAATTTTTAATACAAAGTAAACATAATTTTAAAAAATGTCTTTATTGAAAATTGTAATTATCTGTATTTGGCAAATTAAGTTTGGATTTAGCAGGGGTGTGTATATGTATTTATATTGGTGTTTAATAAATATTGTGAATGAACTATTAGTGTTTTGATGATCACTATCAAACAAGATTATTGATTTCTCTAAGGAGATTACTATACAATGGAACAAACATTAGTGTACAAACAATAATAATTTTTAAAATGTCATACTATTTTAATGGTTAAGAGGAACTCTGGGGAAATTAAATCAGGTTTCTCCTTTCCCAGATAATTTAAAGCCCTTAGAAGTTAGAAAAATTAACAATGGTTACACATAAACAGTATCAAAATATAATCTAGGGCCTAATTATTCTTTCTTGTTTTTTATTATTACTTGATTTTGTAACTTTTGATTCAGCACCATTGTTATTCTGTTTGGGCTATTACAAAAAACCACATACTGGATAGCTTATAAACAGTAGAATTTATTGTTCACAGTTCTGGAGGCTAAAAGTCCAAAATTAGGGTGCAAATGATTGGGTAAGGGCCCTCCTCTCATTACAAACTCATGTTGCTGAAGGCTGGGGAGCTGGGTAGGATCTCTTTTATAACAGTACTAATCTCATTCATGAGGCTCCGCCCTTATAACCAAATCACCCCCTAAAGGCCTCACCTACCAATATCATGAGAATTTCAACATCCAAATTTTGAGGGGACACAAAAATTCTGACCTTGGCAACAGGTTTTTCATATTTCTTTTCTGCCACCTGCTAACTTGTGTTAGTGATCCCAATCAATTGTGAAAGATCAGAAGTCCTACCCCTGTTATGTATATTCATTCTCTCACTTCTTCCTGGGTACTCAGTAACATCATGACAACTCCTAAATAAAAAGAGATGCACACTAGTAGTTTAGGTGTTTACATGAAAGAAGAATACATTGTATTATTTTAAAAATTGTTTTGTCATTTAAATATTCTGATATTTGGGTTTTATTGCATCAAACATGGTTAACAATAACTTCAGAAAGTACATGAAAATTTTAAGACTTAGTTTGTGCCAAAATGCTAGATAGAATTACTGATCATATTTTCAAACCACCTATATGATCTATATATTTTTCTTTCAGGCATCAGTACTTTAATTGCATAACCATTACATTTTCACATTAAATATGAAAAATGCTATGTATACATCATATATAGTAATTTAATGTTTATCTTATTTTATATATGTGCGTGTGTGTGTGTGTGTGTGTGTGTGTGTGTAAAAAATAAACCATTATATTATGAAAGAGATTGAACAAGGGAGTGAGATGTAGCTTTAATGTGAAGATGCTATAAAGTGCTAGAAGTCTGAAAGAAAAGCTTGCAAACCACAGATATTTATTTTGACCTTAGAGATATGTGTGTGTGAAAGCCCAACTAAAGTAAATCTTTATTTTTAAAGCAACACTGTGTGCATTTTCAATTTCACTTTAACCCAAAACAATGAAGCACTACTAGTTTCCCTCAATGTGTTATTTTAGTTATGTGGCATAGATGAGTTTGGATTAAGCATTGTCTGTTCTTCAAATTTGTTGTTTACATAAAGCATTTAGGGAGTCTATTTAGACACTGGATTTAAAAATCAAGAAAACTGTGAAAAGTGATGTCATGCTGTTGTTTTATTTTATTTTATTTTATTTTATTTTATGATTTTACCAAAATCTCTTAGAAGTTTAAATTTAATATAAAATTTAAAATCAGGAAGTATGACACTTCCAGCTTTGATATATCAAGTAATTTCAAAGTAATACTACTATAATATACAAATATTTTTTAAATGGTTGTACTAACTGTCAAAAAGTCTGTCTGTTGTTGACCATGGCTACTAAATGCACACATCTAGGAAATTTACATTGATCATGCCAAATATACAATGATTGGTTGAAAGGGAGGCTTTACTAGTAGAAAAAAGCATCTCTAAAAGAGTCTATAAAGAATGTACCTTAAAAAGCGACCCATGCCTCTCTGCTCGCTATGATTCTTTCACTCATTGCAGTTCAATACCTGTATCTAACCAGTTCTTTGAGTTCAAGTAAGTTCATTTGAAATTGTCTTTGTTCTCCTCATTCTTTTTAAATAATATATAATTGACATAATATTATGTAAGTGTAAAGTGTACATGTTGACTCAATAGATCTATATGATGATATGACTATTAAATTTTCTTTTATGAGGTAGGAAAAATTAAGATCTAGTCTCATAGAAACTTTGAAGTACACATATAATACAGTATTTTAGCTATAATCATGATGCTGTGCATTAGATCTCCAGAACTGTTTATCTTCTAGTTGCCAAGTTTGTGCCCTTAAATATCTCCTAATTTCCTCATCCCACAGTCCCTGGTAACCTCCATTCTACACTCAATTTCTACAAATTCAACTTAGATTCTATGTATAAGTGATACCATACAGTAT
>NW_005876529.1:0-9855 GCF_000147115.1 Myotis lucifugus | reverse complement strand
TCATCTTCAGGGTCCAGGTGGCTCTTACCCAATCGCCTCACCTCAATACCTAGTGCTTCACTTGGTTGAGAAATACAAAGGATAAGATGGAAAAGAGAAAATGGTCTATATTTTATACTAGGAAAAAAGTTATAGTCTTCAATACATAAGAGACATCTACAGCATTACTTGGGACTAACTGAAGCTTAGCTTTTGAGTAAAGACGAAATTATTACAAAGCACCAAATGTTTAGTAAGAAAATAAGTCTACTTGCATAAAGTTTAGTAATTTAAGCATATTGAATTCCTAACGAATTGCATTGGTAAAAAATACAATTCATTTCTTATTTCATAAAACATTTATGGAAACCCAGCTGTAAATCTGTCTGAATTCTAAGTGGTGGGTGTATGTTCATGAGTAAAATCAGCGCAGTTCCTCTCAAATAGCACTAACAGTCTAATGCAGAAAACACGCCATAAAAATTATAAACATTCAAATACAAGTTGTCATAATTGCTCCACAGATAGGAATTGCCAATGCTAATAAGCCCTTTTTAGAAAATTTCAATTAACAAAATGTTTGAAATATTTATGTTTAATGGAGTTTTATATATTTATGCTTGCTAGCAAGTTCAAAACACAGCTTCATTTTAAAATAAAGGTGTGAGAGTTCACACTTTTGGGTGATTGTTGAAGGTAGCATAAGATATTTTCTTTTGAAAGATCATTAAGGAGGCCAAAAAAATAGCAAACCAACAACTGAAAAAAAAAATCTGTATTTTAATTTATAACTTCCCTTTTTGCAGAAATTCTTGTGTTTCTCCTGATACAATGTATAGCAGATATACGGCAAAATCAAGATAAACAATTAGATTTAATTTTTTTAATTAAATAAATGTATTCATGGTAACAGTATAAGCAATATATGCCTTGAATTAAGAAAATATTATTTGTTCACTTAAATGGGGGAATGTCAAGGGCGGAAAAAAAGGAGACATATGTAATACTCTTTGTAATACTTTAAGCAATAATAAAAAAAATAAAAAAATAAAAATAAATAAAAAAATAAATGTAGACAATATAATAATGGAATGAAAATATCATATCATATATTGCTTAAGACTTTTATTATGCTATACATCTATAAATTTTTTTTACATACCAGAAAAAAATACTAATTCCTGAGAGCAAAAGTAGAGAATTCTAAGATATTTACTCACAGTTGGATTAATTAGCAATACACACCTGCCTATACATTTTATTGGCTTTAAAAAGGAAAGTTTCACATTATTACTGAATTTCCATTTCATATACTTAAAAATTAATATCTGTAATCTATTTGCATATTTAAATGCTTCAATGGCTGTTTCAAAGATTTCTGCTTAAACATTTTTGTTTCCATGAAAATCACTTTAGTTGTGATTTTCATTAATCACATAATTAAGTCATGCCATGAAATCACATCATTGTGATGATTACTTAATCACATCAGTTACACATAAATAAGAGTAGAAAAATTATGTTAAAATTATTGCGCATCTTTTTTATGCAACAGTGTTTGAATACCAAAGAAAAAAAGGTTATGAGTTATATTTAATTTGGGATCAGGTGAGAAGTCTTGAGCAAAACTGACTGTCCATCACTTACCCTGAAGGAAGTAAATTAGTTTGCCTTTCTTTGCCCTCCTGTCTAAAGAAACACTAGCATTTGACAAAATTGCCTCTCAGAAATATTTAAATATAAACCCAGACTGAAATAGACTGTGCCATCTTGTATAACTTGTATTTACTGGTTTTTCTGACAGTAATCTGTTTTACATGTAGAAATTTTTATTGAGAAGTATTAAGAAATTGCAATTTTATTATATGTTACATACTTTTAAATGTCAGTTACAGAAGACCATGTTTCATTCCCATCTCCACTGCTTATAATTTCGTTTGTTTTGCATTTTTGAACTGGAATGCTGCGGGCAATCTTTTCTTCCTTACCTAAAACATAGGATTGTTTTGCAGATTATTTTGATTTTATAAAATAAGAGATGGCTATTAAAAAAAACACAAAACTCTTGTTGAAAGCTGTCTCCAAATGCACAACTATATATGAAAAATCATTGCAGGTGATGCAGTAATGATAAGTTTACCTGGGTGCATCTATTGAGATATTAGTAGATAAGCATGAAAGGAGGTTGATCGTCATAAAAGCGAACCAGCTCTCTTTCTTTGGCCTTCCGCCACACTAATCATAAAGTCCTTTTCATGTGGGAGCCCGCCGGAACTCCATCTCAGTGACTGACCCAAAGCACAGAGTTCCTGTTGATTATAGAGGAGACATTCATGCAGAAAGGGGCGCTTCCGAAGATGGAGACATCACGGAAATGGGGTGTGGAAGTCACAGTGACACTTCCCCTCTAGGTTTTGGAGGGTTTCATGATCCAAAGGAATCTATCGGGCCTGCTTTGAATTTGAACTGACAAATGGCCTGATTTACCAGAGCCCTTTCCTTAGGACCACAGACTGAGTCATATTTTATTATTACAAGAGCCTGGGGGAAGGAAGTGGCCACTTCATCACACCCTGGATGGTTGTGGGAGCAGGTGTTGCGCTGGCTCACGAGCTCATCTATATTTCATACACTTCCCAAGGAGCCCATCTCAGCAAACCTTAAAACTGAGACAGCGATGATGTAGTCAACTACGTGGGTATGAAAGCGAAAATGAACTAAATGGCACAGCTTCCTGAGGGAGTAATTTAATTAATTACCATTGTTACTAGGCCATAGCCTATCATTTATTTAGACCAAGTGCATGTTCATTTAAGACTGACTCTTAGAAACTATAAAGACGACTACAGAGCTCATCTCAACCTATGAGAAGGAACAATATGGGTAAAGAAAATGTTCCATTAAATGTCAGGTCAAGATTATTGTAATTAGTAATATTGCCAATGCCTGAAATTCTTCTTATTCATATCTTGCTAGCATTTTTAATGTATCTCTTTTCTTTTCCTGGACACAGATTCATTAATGCCTAAATAAGCTCATGTCATAGGCAGAAATATTCAATATTTAAGGGGAAAAATTTTTAGATAATGTCCAAAACACTTGAGGTCAACAGATGAGAATTCTTTTTTTTAAATATATTTTATTGATTTTTTTACAGAGAGGAAGGGAGAGGGATAGAGAGTTAGAAACATCGATGAGAGAGAAACATTGATCAGCTGCCTCCTGCACACCTCCTACTGGGGATGTGCCTACAACCAAGTTACATGCCCTTGACCAGAATCGAACCTGGGACCTTCCAGTCCACAGGCCAACGCTCTATCCACTGTGCCAAACCCGTTAGGGCAACAGATGAGGATTCTTGAAGTCATAGTGTACCTATCAGAATTAAAAGCTCTGCTTTATTTTTCTTTAAAAGCAGACGTGTGAGATCCACAATAACATTTCCCAAGAGTCCATTTCCTGGGGTAGCATGAGAATCTTTGATACAAGAAAACTATAGGACATGTGCTTATGATTGTACATTTATTCTTAGTTGGGGCTGACACAGAAGGGAAAATAAAAATCACATGATATAGGTTCAGGGATATGTATAGGAATAGCACTTAAATGCAAATGGAAAACATTATCATTATTAAAGCAAGCCCAAAAGGGGAAAAACCAACTGGGTAAAACTAGAACTCAATCTGAAGACTAATGGTTAGAGGAATCTGATCCCAGAAAAAATGGGAAAGATGTCAATGAGACTTTACCCCCTTTTTCAATGAAAATGGAATGTCTAAACCTAAGTAAAAGAAAGAACAAGGGAGAGAGAAAGAATACATGCAAAATACAGTTGAGATATCCAATTTAGGATGATAAAGCATAATTCAAGCAACAAAATCAGATTTCTCTTTTGGAATTTTTTCATAGGCAAATTGAATTTAATGTCTTTAGTAAAACATTTTATTCAAACACAAACTGATAAAAAAGAAAGTCTTAAAATAAGATTGCAGAGCTGTGAAAGCAAAATGAGTGGCATCCCATACATACCATTATAGTACTAATGAACAACTCAGAAAAGAGGGACAGTGTATACTGTGTTCGAAATACAACTAACAGGATAGAAGAACTGACTGGTATGGTCATATTAAAGTCAAGGAATGAAAGACAAGTTGACTGTGGGCATTAGAGGTGACATAGTCTGCATGGGGTACAGAACAGACGCTCCAGCTTTTCCTGAAGGAGGGAAGCTATTTAGAGCAAGGAAGAAGTCTATCCATGAAAAAAATGGCAACTGGGAATCATTGCTATAGACCACGGACCATTGACCTTGAGGCACATTACTTTTAAGATACTGACACACAGTGAGAAAATGAACACATGTAAACATCTCATTTAAAAAGCAGCTCATTGTAGCTAGCCCACATTTCTAATTTAGGGTTAGAAATAGATAATTAATTATATAAAAGGGAAAGCATGGGAATAATGAACTTGGAATTCAGACAGGAGTGGTTAAAGCAGCGGGCTGGAATGATGCGGGGTGGGGGGTGATTAAACATGTTTTTTCAAGGACCTAGATTTGTTCTGGATGATGTACTTCTGGGCACTCCATACATAACCAGGGTTATTACTACTATCACTATACTTTCAAATGAAGGTATACTGTAATGTAGGAAAGTACACCAACATCTTAAACTTGAAGCCATTTCAGGCACATACTTCCACCTGGAACCACCCCTCAGGTCAAAATAAAGAACATTTCCAGTGTCAGAGAAGGTTCCTTTGTGTCTGAAAATGTGATTTGCTTCTGTTGTGTCAGCAGAAAGGAGGACTGGAGCTCAACCCAAGCCAGCAGGCAGCCAGGGCAACAGCTGTAGCTGTGGTTTAAAGGAGGTTCCTGGTCCTATGTATTGGATGTGGAATTCCTGGGTTTTGATTGGCAGGTCATCCGCCCCTGGGTGAGATTCAGTTTGGTCCTTTGGAGCACAGCGTGTAGCTATTCATCCTGCACCTCTTGAGGCGAATGTCCTGAGTGGGAGACCCGTGGTTCCTTGGCTGCCGGCCCTTCCCTCCAGGAGGACTTTCCCCCTAAGCACCATAAGGCTGAGGTGTCCATCCACCTTTTGGACTTAGATGAGGCTCTTCCTGGCAGGTCTCTGTCTCCTGGGTTTTGAAAACTCTAATCCCGGATTCTAAGTTTAAAAATTCTATGTCCCCTTATGTCCCTGCCGGTGCAAAACATGGCTGGGTTTGTCCGCTAGCACACCCACCCGCTAAAGGAACTTTGCTTCCTAAATCTCCCATCTGTCCCAGCACTCTTCAGATGCTTCTGGGGTTTCTCTTTCTTCTATAGATTCCATCTGCCCAAGTCAGTGGTCTCAACGGGGTAGGAGTTTGCACCCCACCCTCTTCCCATCCCCACAGTTGACACTGTCTGGTGTGTCTGTGGGCTCCTAATCATACACTTGGATAAATATGGTTATCGTTATTCTGTCTGGGAGCCATTAGCTTCCAACAATTAATTGGGAAAATTATAATTAGAAAATGGAAATTACTTATTCAGTGTCAAGGTAGGGAAGGTGTTTCACTGCTAAGCAACGAGCTCATGCTCACGAAGTTCTTTAATGATGTGAGTGAAGCAGATGACAGACAGCTCAGGTCCTGAAGCACCGTGTCTATGTATATATCGCGCAGGGACAGGACATTCTGTGGCGTAGGTTTTAATTTACTTCATGTGAATTGCATAAGAGTTCATAAGAAAGGGTTACAGCATGCTGGGAATAAATTTCTGGATAAATGAAAAATTTTGGTGTATCTATGTTTGTTACATGATTTATGCTTTGCTGAATGTTTTCGGGCAACTTTGTTTTTTCTACGACCACAATCTGGATTCCTGACACTTCAGTGAACAAGATCATACATTACTTTTATCACATAATAAGAAACTACAAAGTAATTATTTATTCACAGCAATTAAAATATTAGACACATTATTTCCCTAGGGAAAACATTTCTTTCAGACAAGCTGAATTTCCAAATTTAAGTTAGTGTTTAATTGAGGCTTTGTTATCATGTGATATAATTAAATATTGTTTGAAGATTTTCATGGATTAAAACAGGACAATAGAGTATGTTATAGGTTTACAATGAAGGGTGTCTAATAGCCAGGTGCTCTCAATGAGATGCTGGTAGTTCATTGGGTATGTGGAGAGCAGGATATTCAGTCTGCACTTTGCAATAATCTACACTCCAATAGTGACACGAGGAGTGATGTAATATATATTTTCTTATAAAAAGTTATATTATCTCAAACACTTTACTATCAATTATTCTTACATTACGGGGAATGAAGTTGAGTGACAAGTCTTTTGTTTCTTTTTCTTTTTTGGAAGAAGTGGTACATGAAACAGTCTTACTTCAAGATCTTTCTAACATGGGCCCACTTTTAGGCCCACCACATAGATGTTATCTCTGTTCTCACTTTAAGTATGGACACACATTAGGAAATAATAGCACAAATATACATGAAGAATATCAAAACACCCGTGAATATACTTATACTCTGATATACTGAGATGAGTAGAATCCATCAATAGAAATGTCAGTGCCTAAAACACACAATCTTCTAGGTCTTACTGTTCTCACTGATTATGTGTAAACTCAGAGCTCAGTTATGCCACAGACTTGGTTCTCTCCATAATCAATATGATTTTTCGTTATGTTATCTTTCAGCCGCTTCCATAGCTTTAAGGTGATGCTGAACCGGAAGTGGTTGTTATCCTTGAAGAACCAGCACCCCCTGCCTTCAGGGCACTTCCTAAAGCTTCCATATGCCACTGTCCAGCTGTGGAGTCCTTTCCCAGAGCAGGAGGATATAATCCTTCCTGACCCAGCTCATCTTGGGAAGAGTGAGACCAGTTGCTTATTAAAATTCTCTACTCCTGTCACGAGGTGGGGCGAGGTTTGGAATGATCGGAATGATCGGTGCCACGTCAGAGTTGTGAGCGTGCTTGAGACAGGCAAGTGAATGTGCCTGCAACTGATCAGGAATGGACAGCGCTCTGTAGAATGATATGGGAGCACAGGTGTTAGACTGGCAGGCCGAGCGGCTGTATTTATTTTCTGACACAACTGCCATGGAGATGAAGATGTCATTGGAGTTGGGTTTTGTGCCCTGACATTAGCAGGGTTCCTCCTTGGCATTTTTATCCCGAAAGATGCTAATTGTTCTTCCAGCGCCTCCTCTCATTTCTGTGGGGTTTGCTGTGCTGCGTGTCATCCGTCTTCCCGAGGCCCTGGCAGTGATCTATGAGGCGGCTGATTGCTGCTGTCAGCCTCCCTTAAAGACCCAATGAAGGCGAACACCTCCGAAACCGCGCCCAGGCCACGCAGCTCTGCGGTGTTCATGGTCACGCCCCTCGTGGCTACACTCTATTACTCCCGTCTTATGTGCTATTTTGTAATGTGACCTTAGCCGTAAAAAAAAAAAAATCTTACTTGAATTTTAAGTGCTGGTTGAGAGAAAGCAATGTTGTGAAAAAGGAGGAGAGAAAAAAGGAAAATAGGTTTTCAGTTGAAGGCATTGCTTGTTCTATGCAAGAGTGTTAATCACAGCTGGAATGAGATTTTCAAGCCTCAACAACATAATACATCAGTGCCCCGTGTCTCTGGTGAGGGAAATGCGCTTTTTATTTTATGGAAACATAACTTCTTTGATAACCTTGTTTTTCTTTGTGGTATAAAATATGATTTTTATGTATTTTATTTAGTTACTGGTTGACTTAGCTTACTGTAGAGTGTTGTGGCATTTCACATGCAATGAACACATAATATGAAGAATTGTGTCACCTCTAAATAAGGAAGTGGATGAGAACATATGTTCAAAATGCTCCAGTTGATTTCCTGAGGTGTTTTTTTGAAGGGCTAACTACTGACTGGAGTGAGCTTTGAAATTTGAAGCTTTTCACTTCATGATGCCCATTCTTTGTATGAAATGTGTACCCCGCTAACTGCTTCCTGAAGCTGGCACGCTTGAGTAATTCACTAAAAGTATTTATGTCTCCGTAGTTTCCTCTCCAGAATTCTGCTATTATAGTTATTTTTAGGCTTCGTCGCTTCAGGGATGTTTTTGGCAGGACAGAACGCAGGTGTAGTGTAAAGTCAAAGTTTGACCTCTATTTTGTAAACGCCACATCCCATTGAGAAGATGAAGCTGGCTGGGTCTCAGAAGGCAGTCGGGAGGAGAAGTCTTTGAGGTCAAGGGCATGAAGGGAAAGGGATTTGATGTTAAGAAACATCTCCTGGGCTCTGGCCCTGCTTCCTCATAGAGGTGGGAGGAAGCAAGACTTTGGGTCTAAATGGAGAAAGGAGCACTCAGCACCAATTAGGCAAAGGGATACCCATTCTCTCCTAAGAATCCCGTGTCCCCAGGTGGCAGCGGAGACCACTCGAAGGGGCCACGATGACAAGCAAAGGCCTGAGGACTGCACTGGAACTACAATCTGGTGGAATGTGAAAGCAGATGTCTGTCTTGGTTCATTCAAGCTGCTGTAACAAAATTCTATAGGCCGGGTAGCTTAGAACAAGAACAAGCACCTGCAGGTTTGGTATCTGGGGACCAGCCTGCTGGCCAGCATCCTCACTGTAACCTCACATGGTGGAAGGACCGAGGGAACTTGGAGCCTCTGGTATATGTAGGTGCTAACTCCATTCATGAGGCTCACCTCCCAAAGGTCCCCTTACCTAAGAGCCTCACCTTGGGGCTAGTGTTTTATTTATATTTATCAACATACACATTGGATGCTGGGGGGAAAAATTCAGACCATAGCAATGGCCTTTAATTGTGAATCAAGTAGATTTGAAGACATGAATGAAACACAATATTTTTCACACCTAACTATAGCTAGACATACAGATGGTGGGAGGAAAATGGTTTGTGTTCGATATTTTTCTGTACCATTTTTCATTTCAATTGCATGGGACATCTCACTCTAATGTAAATAAATGATCCTAAAGTGCCCTAGATGTTCTGAAGATACTCTATAATAAAATTCCACTATTACAGTTACTTTTTAAATTGTTAACTAATGTTTAGATGTTTTCTTAAGGCATATTTATATGGAAATGTATGAGGCTAGTAATCCATTTCCCAGAGAGAAATGGTTGCTAATGTCATAAAAAGTCCTTGAGGGAAGACACGAAGGAAAGGGGAACTGGGAGCTTGATACTTATTCTCCTGCAGCCACCAGCTCTCCCCCAGTACCCACAGCATTAGCGGCAGCTGCTACCGTCCGCCATCACCTTCCCCCAGAGAGCATTTCCTTCCCAGACTTTAGACTTCACACAATAGTATGAAAGTTGTATAGTATAGATTATCAGTGCCATGATGTATTTTTCACTTTGTGTCCATTTATGTTTGCCGTTCTACAGAGCAGTGCGCACAGGGGCGCGCGTGCACACACACACACACGCACACACCAATTATAATGATATTAATGACCCGGTGCACGGACTCGTGCACATTGAAAGGAAATTATTAAGAAGGTGGCCAGGGGGTTGGGACTGGGCAAGACGGCCAGACACGCCCTGGAGCCAACCTCCTGCGGTCCCTCCCTGGTGTCTGCAGAGTGAGCAGGGTCCCTCTGGCAGGTGGTGTCCCTTGGCCTGGCCAACAGGGATCGGGCCCAAACCAGCTCTCCGACATCCCCCGAGGGGTCCCGGAGTTCGAGAGGGCACTCTGCAAAGTTGCTGTCGTACAGGGTGTGGAACGCAAATGCAAGTGTGCAGTAAACCAGATTTGGGGCTGAAAGTGCCCCAGCAACAACAACCCACTGCCGAAGGTGGAACTGCACGGCCCCGCAAGGAATTAGACTTCCTTCTCTCTGGTTCAGGGGGGGT
>NW_005876528.1:0-9856 GCF_000147115.1 Myotis lucifugus | reverse complement strand
ATTTATAGCAGATACTGTTTTGGGAAATATAGTGGTTATATGCAAAGAAAAATGAGGAGGACTATGCATCAAACTATTAACTATGGACATATTTTAATGTTGGACTTATGGATAGTTTTGGTTTCCTTCTTTGTGATAACCTCTATTTAGTAAACTTTAAACAAAAAACATGTTTCTAATGTAATATTGTCATCACCACAAATTATAATATGTACATAATTTATATAAAAACATGAATACTTAGATTGAAGTATAAATCAAGCATTATATTATTATTTCATATGTCCTTCTAAGAAGATATTATTCCAAACATACCTGTAAGCTAACATTAAAATATTGACGTTATGGCGTAGTTAATTTAAAAATAGCAATAATTTTCATTTCTGCCTATAATAGGAGTTATTTCTTTTAAAAATAATGTAAATAAGATAATCTTGTAGAGTCAGATTTGGTAGGAATCAAATTTTAATGCATATCAAATTTTATTCCCTACCAAAGACTTGAAAGGAAAAAGTTACCATGGGGCTTGAAAGATTAGTGTGGAGGTAAAATAATGAACTCTGTCACTCCTTACAGTGCTTCATTGTACTAATATAATGTGGATATGAGACTTTCTTCCAACTGCTGCAAAAATTATGTATATTCTATAACTCATTTACATTATATCTATCTACTGTCTATGAAATTATTTTCTATCAGCTGGAATGGCTGCCTGTTCAAGTTACTACTGAGCAAATAACATGAAGTTCCCAGTCATTGTGTTAATTTTCTCTCTTCTAGGTACAATTGTAGGTCAAAAACATGTAATTGTACCAAGGTGGCAATAGTCCAGACATGATTTTCAAGAATACTGTGACGGCCTGGGAATACCCATTTAGATAGTTCTAGTTCTCTTGATACAATGCACACAACAGAATGATGGTTCTTTGATTTGTAACAGCATCTGTTGTAGGATTTATACTATTCACAAGTTTGTCATTTTAGAGTTTTATATGAGTCTTTGACTTACAGTTCTTCGTTATTGCTACTGATGGCCAAATGCCCAGAACTATTATTTTTAAATGTGTATCTCAATTTTGCCTAACATGGTTGTTTTATACTCAATAGGTAGCTGTGTGTTCTCAATTATTGTACAGACTCTAAATGTGAAAAGCACCAATGTCAGCCATTACACACAATCAGGATTTGGAACTAATTCAAAATCTCAGATGAAATGCCTACTGCATTTTAGGCACTGGGAGTACAAGGGTGAATAATCTCTGTGACAAAGCCTTCTGTCCAAAGACCATCAGGAATATATTTGTAGTCAAATGAAGTTTCATTTATCAGTTTATTGCAATGAGGGAGACAATACATAATGGAGAAAATGGGGCTTACCACATGAAAAGAGGACATTAAGAAGAATTTATAGGATTTGCGTATGTGTCAGGTGATTTTTGAGGAAGGTTCAGGGAAGTGAGATTTGCTCTGGATTGGGTGATTTCAGAGAGCAGAATAATTATAAAATTGGATATCTTAATGAATCTTATCTCGAAGGCGGGAAGAATAATGTGAGGCTAAGCCTTTAACTGACAAAGAAACAGTGATACTCATGTTAGCTGAGAGAAGGATGTTTGGTAATGGTTGCGCTGTAATCTTTTGTTTGTGTTCTGACAAGGACATGGAGGTTTTTTTGTTTGTTTTTTTTCATCACACTTTGTTACAGTCACAGAGCTATCTTGTCTGATGTTGAGGTTCTGTGAGGTTAATTTCTGGAAAAGAATGTGCCACAGCTTAGCTGTGAATGCCAGACCATCTCCTAACAACCCCAGGCCCTAGCTGTTAGTGTGAGGTGAGTTCTTGTCTGTCAGTTTGCTTTCTTTTTTTTTTTTTTAATAATTTTTTTTATTGCTTAAATTATTACAAAGAGTATTACATATGTCTCCTTTTTCTTTCCCCCCCCGCCCTTGATAATCCCCTGGCCTCCCCTACCCCCCAGTGTCTTATGTCCATTGGTTATGCTTATATGCATGCATACAAGTCCTTTGGTTGATCTCTTACCCCCCCCTCCAGCCCCCCCCCACCCTCCCCGGCCTTCCTGCTGTAGTTTAACAGTCTATTCGAGGCAACTCTGCCTCTGTATCTATTATTGTTCAAAAGTTTATAATGGACTCTATTATCCATGAATGAGTGAGATCATGGGGGCATTTTTCCTTCATTGATTGGCTTATTTCACTTAGCATAATGCTCTCCAGTTCCATCCATGCTGTTGCAAATGGTAAGAGTTCCTTCTTTTTTACAGCAGCATAGTATTCCATCGTGTAGATGTACCACAGTTTTCTAATCCATTCATCTACTGATGGGCACTTAGGCTGTTTCCAGATCTTAGCTATGGTGAATTGTGCTGCTATGAACATAGGGGTGCATATATCCTTTCTGATTGGTGTTTCTGGTTTCTTGGGATATATTCCTAGAAGTGGGATCACAGGGTCAAATGGGAGTTCCATTTCCAGTTTTTTGAGGAAACTCCATACTGTCTTCCATAGTGGCTGCACCAGTCTGCATTCCCACCAGCAGTGCACAAGTGTTCCTTTTTCTCCACATCCTCTCCAGCACTTGTTGTCTGTTGATTTGTTGAAGATAGCCATTCTGACAGGTGTGAGATGGTACCTCATTGTTGTTTTGATTTGCATCTCTCGGATGATTAGCGACTTTGAGCATGTTTTCATATGTCTCTTGGCTTTCTGAATGTCCTCTTTTGAAAGGTGTCTATTTAGGTCCTTTGCCCATTTTTTGATTGGATTGTTTATCTTCCTTTTGTTAAGTTGTATGAGTTCCCTATAAATGTTGGAGATTAGGCCCTTATCAGATATACTGTTGGCAACTATGTTCTCCCATGTAGTGGGCTTTCTTGTTGTTTTGTTGATGGTTTCTTTTGCTGTGAGAAGCTTTTTATTCTGATGTAGTCCCATTTGTTCAGTTTCTCTTTAGTTTCAACTGCCCTAGGAGCTGTATCAGTGAAGAAATTGTTTTGGCATATGTCTGAGATTTTGTTGCCTTTGTATTCTTCTAGAATTTTTATGGTTTCCTGTCGTACATTTAAGTCCTTTATCCATTTTGAGTTTATTCTTGTGTATGGTGTAAGTTGGTGGTCTAGTTTCATTTTCTTGCATATATCTGTCCAATTTTCCCAACACCATTTATTGAAGAGACTATCTTGACTCCATTGTATGTTCTTGCCTCCTTTGTCAAATATTAATTGAGCGTATTGGTTGGGGCTGATTTCTGGGCTCTCTATTCTATTCCATTGATCTATATGTCTGTTCTTGTGCCAGTACCAGGCAGTTTTGAGAACAGTGGCTTTGTAATACAGCTTGATATCTGGTATTGAGATCCCACCTACTTTGTTCTTTCTCAGGATCGCTGCAGCTATTCGGGGTCGTTTTTTATTCCAGATGAATTTTTGGAGAGTTCGTTCTAGGTCTGTGAAATATGCCGTTGGTATTTTAATGGGAAGTGCGTTGAATTTATAGATTGCTTTGGGCAGTATGGACATTTTAATGATGTTGATTCTACCAATCCAAGAACATGGTATGTTCTTCCATCTCTTTATGTCTTCCTCTATCTCTTTTTTCAACGTCCTGTAGTTTTCTGAGTAGAGGTCTTTTACCTCTTTAGTTAAGTTTATTCCTAGGTAGCTTAATTTTTTTGGTGCGATGGTAAATGGGATTGCTTTTTTAGTCTCTCTTTCTGCAAGTTCACTATTGGTGTATAGAAATGCCATAGATTTTTTGGCATTAATTCTGTATCCTGCTACATTGCCGAATTCTTTTATTAAGTCTAATAGTTTTTTGATGGAGTCTTTAGGGTTTTTTAAGTATAATATCATGTCATCTGCAAATAAGGACAGTTTTACTTCTTCTTTTCCAATTTGGATGCCTTTTATTTCTTCTTCTTCTCTAATTGCAATGGCTAATACTTCCAGTACTATGTCGAACAGGAGTGGTGAGAGTGGGCATCCCTGTCTTGTTCCTGTTCTTAGGGGAAATGGTGTTAGTTTATGCCCATTGAGTATGATGTTGGCTGTGGGTTTGTCATATATGGCTTTTATTATGTTGAGGTATGATCCTTCTATTCCCACCTTGCTGAGAGTTTTTATCAAAAATGGGTGTTGAATTTTGTCAAACGCTTTTTCTGCATCAATTGATATGACTATGTGGTTTTTTTCCTTCAATTTTTTTATGTGATGTATCACGTTTATTGATTTGCGTATATTGTACCATCCTTGCATCCCTGGGATAAATCCTACTTGGTCATGGTGTATGATCTTTCTGATGTACTGCTGGATCCGATTTGCTAAGATTTTGTTGAGGATTTTGGCATCTATGTTCATGAGGGATATTGGCCTGTAATTCTCTTTCATTGTGTTGTCTTTACCTGGTTTTGGTATTAGGGTGATGCTGGCTTCATAGAATGAGCTTGGAAGTGTTCCTTCCTCTTGAATTTTTTGTAGTAGTCTGAGGAGGATAGGTTTTAGTTCTTCCTTGAATGTTTGGTAAAACTCCCCTGTGAAGCCGTCGGGTCCTGGGCTTTTGTTTGCTGGAAGCTTTCTGATGACTGCTTCAATTTCTTCCATAGTTATTGGCCTATTGAGATTTTTAGATTCTTCCTGATTGAGTTTTGGAATGTTGTATTTTTCTAGAAATATGTCCATTTCCTCCAGGTTGTCTAGTTTGTTGGAGTAAAGTTGTTCATAGTATTTTTTAACAATCATTTGTATTTCTGTGCGGTCTGTTGTTATTTCGCCTCTATCATTTCTGATTTTGTTTATTTGGGTCCTCTCTCTTTGCTTCTTGGTGAGCCTGGCTAGAGGTTTGTCAATCTTGTTTATCCTTTCAAAGAACCAGCTCTTGGTTTCATTGATTTTCTGTATTGTTTTTTTGGTCTCTATGTCATTTATTTCTGCTCTAATCTTTATTATCTCCTTCCTTCTGCTCACTCTGGGCTTTTCTTGTTGCTCTCTTTCTAATTCTTTGAGCTGTAGATTTAGATGATTTACTACCATTTTTTCTTGTTTGTTGAGGTAGGCCTGTAGAGCTATAAACTTCCCTCTCAGGACTGCTTTCATTGTGTCCCAAAGGTTTTGGATTGTTGTGTTTTCATTGTCATTAGATTCCAGGATGTTTTTAATTTCTTCTTTGATCTCATTGGTAACCCAATCAATATTTAATAACACGCTATTCAGCTTCCAAGTGTTTGAGTATTTTGAGTTGTTTTTATTGTAGTTTATTTCTAATATTATGCCTTTGTGTTCTGAGAAGATGCTTGGTATGATTTCAATATTCTTGAATTTTGGGAGACTTTGTTTGTGACCCAATATGTGGTCTATTTTTGAATATGTCCCATGAGCACTTGAGAAGAACGTATATTTTGTGGCTTTGGGGTGAAGTGTTCTGAAGATGTCAACTAAGTCCATCTGCTCCAGTGAGTCATTTAGGATTGCTGTTTCTTTGCTGATTTTTTGTCTAGCGGATTTATCCAGTGATGTCAGTGGTGTATTAAAGTCCCCTACTATGATTGTATTGTTGTCGATCTCTCCCCTGATATCTTCCAGGAGTTTTCTTATGTTTGTGGGTGCTCCTGCATTGGGTGCATATATGTTTATCAGGGTTATATCCTCTTGTTGTATTGATCCCTTTAGTATTATGTAGTGGCCTTCCTTATCTCTTGTTATGGCCTTCACTTTGAGGTCTATTTTGTTCGATATAAGTATTGCTACCCCAGCTTTTTTTTCATTTCCATTTGTCTGAAAGATATTTTTCCATCCCTTCACTTTCAGTCTGTGTGAGTCCCTTCTAATGAGGTGGTCTCTTGTAGACAGCAAATGTATGGGTCATGTTTTTTTATCCATTCAGCCACTTGATGTCTTTTGATTGGGCCATTTAGTCCATTTACGTTTAAAGTTATTATTGAAAGGTACTTGTTTGTAGCCATTTCTATTTTTTTGTGGCTGTTTCTTTCTGGGCTTTTTATTTCTTCTTTTTACACCAGTCCCTTTAGCATTTCTTGCATTGCTGGCTTGGTAGTGATAAACTCCCTTAGCCTTTTTTTGTCTGTGAAGCTTCTTATTTCCCCTTCAATTTTGAATGATAGCCTTGCTGGGTAGAGTATTCTTGGATTCAGTCCTTTGCTTTGCATCACTTTGTAAATTTCTGTCCATTCTTTTCTGGCCTGATGTGTTTCTGTTGAGAAATCATTTGATAATCTGATGGGGGATCCTTTGTAGGTAACTCTTTGTTTCTCTCTTGCAGCCTTTAAGATTCTCTCTTTGTCTTGTACATTTGCCATCGTTATTATGACGTGTCTTGGTGTGGGCCTTTTGGGGTTCATCTTGCCTGGGACTCTCTGTACTTGTGTAACTTTTTTCTTCCCCATATCTGGGAAGTTTTCTGTCATTATTTCTTCAAATAGATTTTCTAATCCTTGCTGCTCTTCTTGTCCTTCTTGCAGCCCTATTATGCGTATGTTACTTCGTTTCATGTTGTCCTGAAGTTCCCTTAGGGTCTCCTCCTGTTTTTTAATTTTTTTCTCCAGTTGCTGTTCAGATTGAGCTTGTTTCTCTGCCTTATCTTCTAACTCACTAATTCGGTCCTCTGCTTCTTCTAGTCTGCTGTTGAAACTTTCCATGGTGTTTTTGATTGTAGCTATATCACTTTTCATTTCTTCCTGATTCTTGCATAGGTTGTTGATTTTCTCATCCATCCGGTGAATGAATTGTACAACCATTATTCTGAATTCTTTTTCTGTCATGTTGCATGCTTCAACTTCATTAATTTCCTTTCTTTGTGATTCTTCATTGTCTTTCCTCTGGGTGTTGTGTCGTTTCTTCATTCTGATTATCTCCCGATGGTTCAAAGGTCGAGTTGCGTGGGCCTGGGCTGTGTGCAGTGGGAGCCTCACACCACGCTAGTGTCACTGAAGAGCTCTGACACTAAGCTGTGTGGTTGTTGTTGGTTGGTGGGAACCAGGCTCGCTCTGAGTCAGTGTTGCCAGCGCTCAATATGGCCTCGTATGTGCCCTTAGAATCAGGGACCCTGCCTGCACCGTGTTGAAAACCAGAGCCCCCTAGCATGCGCCAGGAGTCAGTGTTCCCCAAGAGACCAGTATCAGAGTCTCTGCTGCTTTGCGCGACCTCGCCTTGAGATTCCGGGTCCCTGTGTGCCCTTGCACCAGGAAATGGATTCACTGGCTCTTGGTATGAATGCACAGGGTATCAGGATCTCAGGCGCAGGTGATAAGAAACACAGTCAAGTCACTGGTGCTTGGTGCTGGCTCCTGCCCCGAGAAATGGGGTCCCTGGGACTGTGTTACGCGGACAAATTCCCGTTCGCGCGTTTGCTCCCAGCCCAGGGCTCGGAAGCCCGCAGTGGGCGTAGGTTCAGTTCCCGGAGTTCGCGCGCGTTTGCTCCCAGCCCAGGGCTCGGCAGCCCGCAGTGGGCTTAGGTTCAGTTCCCGGAGCTCGCGCGCGTTTGCTCCCAGCCCAGGGCTCGGCAGCCCGCAGTGGGCGTAGGTTCAGTTCCCGGAGCTCGCGCGTTTGGTTTGCTCCCAGCCCAGGGCTCGGCAGCCCGCAGTGGGCTTAGGTTCAGTTCCCGGAGCTCGCGCGTTTGGTTTGCTCCCAGCCCAGGGCTCGGCAGCCCACAGTGGGCTTAGGTTCAGTTCCCGGAGCTCGCGCGTTTGGTTTGCTCCCAGCCCAGGGCTCGGCAGCCCGCAGTGCACAAAGAATCAGTTCCAGGGTACTCGCGCACTTCCAGGCCAAAGTTCTGCAACCCTGAGGCCCCGGCAAGGGGAGGGTCTAACAGTTAGTTACCCAGGCGCTGCCCGCGAGCCTGCGGGAAGGGGGGATGGGCTCTGTTACTTACGGATCTGCAGCGGGGTTCTCTGAACTTTTGATGTCCGCAGATCTGTAGCTGTGGTCACAGGTCTCTGTCTCCAGTGGCTGCAGGGTCCTGGTATGCGTCTGCGATCAGACTGGGTGGTGCTGAGGCCAGGATCCTAGTCTCAAGCAGCTCTGTTTCCAAAGATGGCGTGGTCGCTGTGCCTGTGCTGGCCGCCCAGGAGTGTCCGCGCCGGGAGCAGCGGGACTCCGCCGTCTAAGACTGCCGGGTTTAGCAGCCCCTTAGAAGACCTGCAGAATCTAACTGTCCCTAGCTCATACATACACACCACACACGTCCACACACTCCTCTATCACTTCCTTGCGCTCTCACACTCTCTCCCTCCCTACCTTCCTGCTGGTCGCCATTTTTTTCGATCTCCACAATCACGATCTTGGTTACAATCATGATCACAGCTGCAGGCAAGGCCGCTCCTGGGTCCTGGGGTGCCGCCTTTCCTGAAGCCCGGTTTCTAAAGAACAATCTTGGGCCACAGCCAAGGCGATTCCTGGGTCTCGGGGTGCCTCCTTGCCTGTGGTCCGGCTTTCAAATAATGATCATGGGCCACCGGCAAGGCGGCTCCTGGGACCCAGCGTGCTGCCTGGCCTTGGCCTCAGGTTTATGATCCTGATCATGATCCTGGGTAACAGGCAAGATGGCTGATTATTCCTGGGGTGCCGCCCTGCCTGCGGTCCTGCTTTCAGACCTCAATCACGGGCCGCAGATACAGCGGATCCTGGGTCTTTGGATGCCACCATGCCTGAAGCGCAGCTTCTAAATCACAATCATGGGCCACAGGCAAGGCCGCTCCTGGGTCCCGTTGTTCCGCCGTGCCTGAGGACAGCCCTCTGAACATGATCATGATCCCGGGTCCACTTGTGTCCCGGGGTGCCGCATTGCCTGTGGTCCTGCTTTTAAATCTCGATCAGGATCACGTTCAAGGCTGCAGGCAAGGCAGCTCCTGGGTCCAGGGGTGCCGCCTTGCCTATGGCCCTGCTTTTAAATCATGATCAAGGCTGCAGGCAGGGCAGCCCCTGGGTCCCCGGGAGCCGCCTTGTCTGTGTTCCGGCTTTCAGATCACGATCATGGGCCACAGGCAAGGCGGCTCCTGGAAACCGGGGTGCCACCTTGCCTGTGGTTTGTCTTTCCGATCTCAATCACGGGACGCAGGTGAGGTGGCTCCTGGGACCCAGGGTGCTGCCTTGCCTGCGGCCTTAATTTCCAAGTACTATCACCATCAGGATCATGATCACGGCTGCAGGCAAGGCAGCTCCTGGGTCCAGAGGTGCCGCCTTGCCAGTGGTCGGTTTTCAAATCATGATCTCGGGCCACGGGCAAGGTGGTTCCTGGGACCCGGAGTGCTGCCTGGCCTTCGGCTCAGCTTTCTGATCATGATCATGATCCTGGGCCACAGGCAAGATGGCTGATGATTTCTGGGGTGCCGCCTTGCCTGTGGTCCTGCTTTCAGATCACAATCACGATCTTGGTTACAATCATGATCACAGCTGCAGGCAAGGCCGCTCCTGGGTCCTGGGGTGCCGCCTTTCCTGAAGCCCGGTTTCTAAAGAACAATCTTGGGCCACAGCCAAGGCGATTCCTGGGTCTCGGGGTGCCTCCTTGCCTGTGGTCCGGCTTTCAAATAATGATCATGGGCCACAGGCAAGGCGGCTCCTGGGACCCAGCGTGCTGCCTGGCCTTGGCCTCAGGTTTATGATCCTGATCATGATCCTGGGTCACAGGCAAGATGGCTGATTATTCCTGGGGTGCCGCCCTGCCTGCGGCCCTGCTTTCAGACCTCAATCACGGGCCGCAGATACAGCGGATCCTGGGTCCTTTGGATGCCACCATGCCACCATGCCTGACGCGCGGCTTCTAAATCACAACCATGGGCCACGGCAAGGCGGCTCTAGGTGCCGGTTGTGCCGGGGTGGCTGAGGACAGCC
>NW_005876527.1:0-9857 GCF_000147115.1 Myotis lucifugus | reverse complement strand
TGCAGTTTGACAATCAGTTTGAGGCAGCTCTGCCTCTGTATCGATTATTGTTCAAAAGTTTGTAATGGTCTTTATTATCCATGAATGAGTGAGATCATGTGGTATTTTTCCTTCATTGACTGGCTTATTTCACTTAGCATAATGCTCTCCAGGTCCATCCATGCTGTTGCAAATGGTAAGAGTTCCTTCTTTTTTACAGCAGCATAGTATTCCATCGTGTAGATGTACCACTGTTTTCTAATCCATTCATCTACTGATGGGCACTTAGGCTGTTTCCAGATCTTAGCTATGGTGAATTGTGCTGCTATGAACATAGGGGTGCATATATCCTTTCTGATTGGTGTTTCTGGTTTCTTGGGATATATTCCTAGAAGTGGGATCACAGGGTCAAATGGGAGTTCCATTTCCAATTTTTTGAGGAAACTCCATACTGTCTTCCATAGTGGCTGCACCAGTCTGCATTCCCACCAGCAGTGCACAAGTGTTCCTTTTTCTCCACATCCTCTCCAGCACTTGTCCTTTGTTGATTTGTTGATGATGGCCATTCTGACAGGTGTGAGATGGTACCTCATTGTTCTTTTGATTTGCATCTCTCGGATGATTAGTGACTTTGAGCATGTTTTCATATGTCTCTTGGCTTTCTGAATGTCCTCTTTTGAAAGGTGTCTATTTAGATCCTTTGCCCATTTTTTGATTGGATTGTTTATCTTCTTTTTGTTAAGTTGTATGAGTTCCCTATAAATTTTGGAGATTAAGCCCTTATCAGATATGAGGTTGGCAAATATGTTTTCCCACGAAGTGGGTTTTCTTGTTGTTTTGTTGATGGTTTCTTTTGCTGTGCAGAAGCTTTTTATTTTGATGTAGTCCCATTTGTTCATTTTCTCTTTAGTTTAAACTGCCCTAGGAGCTGTATCAGTGAAGAAATTGCTTTGGCATATGTCTGAGATTTTGTTGCCTTTGTATTCTTCTAGAATTTTTATGGTTTCCTGTCGTACATTTAAGTCCTTTATCCATTTTGAGTTTATTCTTGTGTATGGTGTAAGTTGGTGGTCTAGTTTCATTTTCTTGCATATATCTGTCCAATTTTCCCAACACCATTTATTGAAGAGACTATCTTGGCTCCATTGTATGTTCATGCCTCCTTTGTCAAAAATTAATTGAGCATATTGGTTCAGGCTAATTTCTGGACTCTCTATTCTATTCCACTGATCTATATGTCTGTTCTTCTGCCAGTACCAGGCAGTTTTGAGAACAGTGGCTTTGTAATACAGCTTGATATCTGGCATTGAGATCCCACCTACTTTGTTTTTTCTCAGGATCGCTGCACCTATTCAGGGTCTTTTTTTATTCCAGATGAATTTTTGGAGAGTTCGTTCTAGATCTTTGAAGAAGGCCATTGGTATTTTAATGGGAAGTGCATTGAATTTATAGATTGCTTTGGGTAGTATGGACATTTTAATGATGTTGATTCTACCAATCCAAGAACATGGTATGTTCTTCCATCTCTTTATGTCTTCCTTTATCTCTTTTTTCAACGTCCTGTAGTTTTCTGAGTAGAGGTCTTTTACCTCTTTAGTTAAGTTTATTCATAGGTATCTTAATTTTTTTGGTGCGATGGTAAATGGGATTGTTTTTATAATCTCTCTTTCTGAAAGTTCACTATTGGTGTATAGAAATGCCTCGGATTTCTTGGGGTTAATTTTGTATCCTGCTACATTGCCAAATTCATGTATTAAGTCTAGTAGTTTTTTGATGGAGTATCTAGGGTTTTGTATGTATAATATCATGTCGTCTGCAAATAAGGACAGTTTTACTTCCTCTTTTCCAATTTGGATGCCTTTTATTTCTTCTTCTTGTCTAATAGCAATGGCTAATACTTCCAGGACTATGTTGAACAGGAGTGGTGAGAGTGGGCATCCCTGTCTTGTTCCTGTTTTTAGGGGAAATGGTGTTAGTTTTTGTCCATTGAGTATGATGTTGGCTGTGGGCTTGTCATATATGGCTTTTATTATGTTGAGGTATGATCCTTCTATTCCCACCTTGCTGAGAGTTTTTATCAAAAATGGGTGTTGGATTTTGTCGAATGCTTTTTCTGCATCAATTGATATGACCATGTGGTTTTTTTCTTTCAATTTGTTTATGTGATTTATCACGTTTATTGATTTGCGTATATTGTACCATCCTTGCTTCCCTGGGATAAATCCTACTTGGTCATGGTGTATGATCTTTCTGATGTACTGCTGGATCCGATTTGCTAAGATTTTGTTGAGGATTTTGGCATCTATGTTCATGAGGGATATTGGCCTGTAATTCTCTTTCATTGTGTTGTCTTTACCTGGTTTTGGTATTAGGGTGATGCTAGCTTCATAGAATGTGTTTGGAAGTGTTCAATTTTCTTGAACTTTTTGTAGTAATCTGAGGAGAATAGGTTTTAGTTCTTCCTTGAAAGTTTGGTAAAACTCCCTTGAGAAGTCGTCTGGTCCTGGGCTTTTGTTTGCTGGAAGCTTTTTGATAACTGCTTCAATTTCTTCCATAGTTATTGGCCTATTGAGATTTTTAGATTCTTCCTGATTGAGTTTTGGAATGTTGTATTTTTCTAGGAATTTGTCCATTTCCTCCAGGTTGTCTAGTTTGTTGGAGTAGAGTTGCCCGTAGTATTGTTTAACAATCATTTGTATTTCTGTGGGGTCTGTTGTTATTTCGCCTCTATCATTTCTGATTTGGTTTATTTGGGACCTCTTTCTTTGCTTCTTGGTGAGCCTGGCTAGGGGTTTGTCAATCTTGTTTATCCTCTCAAAGAACCAGCTCTTGGTTTCATTGATTTTCTGTATTGTTTTTTTGGTCTCTATTTCATTGATTTCTGCTCTAATCTTTATTATCTCCTTTCTTCTGCTCACTCTGGGGTTTTCTTGTTGCTCTCTTTCTAATTCTTTGAGTTGTAGAGTTAGATGATTAACTACATTTTTTCTTGTTTTTTGAGATAGGCCTGTAGAGCTATAAACTTCCCTCTCAGGACTGCTTTCATTGTGTCCCATAGGTTTTGGATTGTTGTGTTTTCATTGTCATTAGTGTCCAGGATGTTTTTAATTTCTTCTTTGATGTCATTGGTAACCCAATCAATATTTAATAACATGCTATTCAGCTTCCAAGTGTTTGAGTATTTTGGGTTGTTTTTATTGTAGTTTATTTCTAACATTATGCCATCATGGTCTGAGAAGATGCTTTTTATGATTTCAATCTTCTTGAATTTGTGGAGACTTTGCTTGTGACCCAAAATGTGGTCTATTTTTGAATATGTCCCATGAGCACCTGAGAGGAATGTATATTCCATGGCTTTGGGGTGAAGTGTTCTGAAGATGTCAATTAAGTCCATCTGATCTAGTGAGTCATTTAGGATTGCTGTTTCTTTGCTGAGTTTTTGTCTAGAGGATTTATCCAGTGATGTCAGTGGTGTATTAAAGTCCCCTACTATGATTGTATTGTTGTCGATCTCTCCCCTGATATCTTCCAGGAGTTTTCTTATGTATGTGGGTGCTCCTGCATTGGGTGCATATATGTTTATCAGGGTTATATCCTCTTGTTGTATTGATCCCTTTAGTATTATGAAGTGGCCTTCCTTATCTCTTGTTATGGCCTTCACTTTGAGGTCTATTTTGTCTGATATAACTATTGCTACCCCAGCTTTCTTTTCCTCTCCATTTGCCTGAAAGATATTTTTCCATCCCTTCACTTTCAGTCTGTGTGAGTCCTGTCTAATGAGGTGTGTCTCTTGTCGACAGCATATGTATGGGTCATGTTTTTTTATCCATTCAGCCACTCGATGTCTTTTGATTGGACCATTTAGTCCATTTACATTTAAAGTTATTACTGAAAGGTACTTGTTTGTAGCCATTTCTTTTTTTTTTGTGGCTGCTTTCTTTCTGGGCTTTTTATTTCTTCTTTTTACACCAGTCCCTTTAGCATTTCTTGCATTGCTGGCTTGGTGGTGATGAACTCCCTTAGCCTTTTTTTGTCTGTGAAGCTTCTTATTTCCCCTTCAATTTTGAATGATAGCCTTGCTGGATAGAGTATTCTTGCATTCAGTCCTTTGCTTTGCATCACTTTGTAAATTTCCGTCCATTCTTTTCTGGCCTGATGTGTTTCTGTTGAGAAATCGTTTGATAATCTGATGGGGGATCCTTTGTAGGTAACTCTCTGTTTCTCTCTTGCAGCCTTTAAGATTCTCTCTTTGTTTTGTACATTTGCCATCGTTATTATGACGTGTCTTGGTGTCAGTCTTTTGGGGTTCATCTTGCCTGGGACTCTCTGTACTTGTGTAACTTTTTTCTTCCCCATATCTGGGAAGTTTTCTGTCATTATTTCTTCAAATAGATTTTCTAATCCTTGCTGCTCTTCTTGTCCTTCTTGCAGCCCTATTATGCGTATGTTACTTCGTTTCATGTTGTCCCGAAGCTCCCTTAGGCTCTCCTCCTGTTTTTTTAATTTTTTTCTCCAGTTGCTGTTCAGATTGAGCTTGTTTCTCTGCCTTATCTTCTAACTCACTAATTCAGTCTTCTGCTTCTTCTAGTCTGCTGTTGAAACTTTCCATGGTGTTTTTGATTGTAGCTATATCACTTTTCATTTCTTCCTGATTCTTGCATAGGTTGTTGATTTTCTCATCCATCCGGTGAATGAATTGTACAACCATTATTCTGAATTCTTTTTCTGTCATGTTGCATGCTTCAACTTCATTAATTTCCTTTCTTGGTGATTCCTCATTGTCTTTCCTCTGGGTGTTGTGTCGTCTCTTCATTCTGATTATCTCCTGATGGTTCAAAGGTCGAGTTGCGTGGGCCTGGGCCGTGTGCAGTGGGAGGCTCCCACCACCCTAGTGTCACTGAAGAGCTCTGACACTAAGATGTGTGGTTGTTGTTGGTTGGTGGGAACCAGGCTCGCTCTGTGTCAGTGTTGCCAACACTCAATGTGGCCTCACACGTGCCCTTAGAATTAGGGACCCTGCCTGCACTGTGCTGAAATAGAGGCCCCCCTGGAGCATGTTGAAAACCAGAGCAGAGCCCCCTAGTTTGCACCAGGAGTCAGAGTTCCCCAAGAGTCCAGTATCAGAGTCTCTGTTGCTTCGCGCAACCTCACCTTGAGAATCAGGGTCCCTGTGTGCCCTTGCACCAGGAATTGGATTCACTGGCTCTTAGTATGAGTGCACAGGAAATCAGGATCTCAGGCACAGGTGATAAGAAACACAGTCAAGTCACTGGTGCTTGGTGCTGCCTCCTGCCCTGAGAAACAGGGTCCCTGGGCCTGTGCTAGGCGGACAAACTCCTGTTCGCGCTATTGCTCCCAGCCCAGGGCTCCGATGCCAGCAGTGCGCGCAGGATTAGTTCCTGGTGCTGTGCGTGCTTTTGCTCCCAGCCCAGGGCTCCTAAGCCAGCAGTGCGCGTAGGATCAGTTCCAAGGTGCTCGCGCACTTCCAGGCCAAAGTTCCTGCAGCGCTGAGGCCCGGCAAGGGGTAGGACTATCAGTTAGTTACTCTGGTGCTGCCCGCGAGCCTGGGGGAAGGGGGGATGGGCTCTGTTACTCACGGATCTGCCGCAGTGATTTCTGAACTTTTGGTGTCCGAAGGTCTGTAGCTGTGGTCGCAGGTCTCTGTCCCCAGTAGCTGCGGGGTCCTGGTATGATTCTGAGATCAGACTGGGTGGTGCTGAGGCCAGGATCCTAGTCTCAAGCAGCTCTGTTTCCCAAGATGGCGTGGTCGCTGTGTCTTTGCTGGCCGCCCAGGAGTGTCCGCGCCAGGAGCGGGACTCCGCCACCTAAGACTGCCGGGTTTAGCAGCCCCTTAGAAGACCTGCAGAGTCTAACTGTCCCTAGCTCATACACACTCACCACACACGTCCACACACTCCTCTATCACTTCCTTGCACTCTCACACTCTCTCCCTCCCTACCTTCCTGCTGGTCGCCATTTTTTTTCTTCCTCTGTGGCATTTCTATACACCAATAGTGAACTTACAGAAAGAGAGACTAAAAAAGCAATCCCATTTACCCTCACACCAAAAAAAAATAATAAGATACCTAGGAATAAACCTAACTAAAGAGATAAAAGACCTCTACTCAGAAAACTACAGGACATTGAAAAAAGATATAGAGGAAGACATAAACAGATGGAAGAACATACCATGTTCATGGATTGGTAGAATCAACAGCATTAAAATGTCCATACTACCCAAAGCAATCTATAAATTTAACGCACTCCCCATCAAAATACCAATGGCACATTTCAAAGACCTAGAATAAACTCTCCAAAAATTCATCTGGAAAAAAAAAGACCCCGAATAGCTGCAGTGATCCTGAGAAAGAAGAACAAAGTAGGTGGGATCTCAATACCAGATATCAAGATGTATTGCAAAGCCATTGTTCTCAAAACTGCCTGGTACTGGCACAAGAACAGACATATAGATCAATGGAATAGAATAGAGAGCCCAGAAATCAACCCAAACCAATATGCTCAATTAATATTTGACAAAGGAGGCAAGAACATACAATGGACTTAAGACAGTCTCTTCAATAAATGGTGTTGGGAAAATTGGACAGATACATGCAAAAAAATGAAACTAGACCACCAACTTACACCATACACAAAAATAAACTCAAAATGGAAAAGGACTTAAATGTCAGACAGAAAACCATAAAAATCCTAGAGGAATCCAAAGGCAACAAAATCTCAGACATATGCCGAAGCAATTTCTTCATTGATACAGCTCCTAGGGCATTGAAAACTAAAGAGAAAATAAGCAAATGGGACTACATCAAAATAAAAAGCTTATGTACAGCAAAGGTGACCATCAACAAAACAACAAGAAAGCCCACTGCATGGGAGAATATATTTACCAATGTTATCATTGATAAGGATTTAATCTCCAACATTTATAGGGAACTCTTTCAACTTAACAAAAGGAATATAAACAATCCAATCAAAAAATGGGCAAAGGACCTAAATAGACACTTTTCAAAAGAGGACATACAGAAGTCCGAAAGACATATGAAAACATGCTCAAAGTCACTAATCATCCGAGAGATGCAAATCAAAAGACAATGAAGTACCATCTCACACCTGTCAGAATGGCTATCATCAACAAATCAACAAACGACAATTGCTGGAGAGGATGTGGAGAAAAAGGAACTCTCATGCACTGCTGGTGGGAATGCAGGCTGGTGCAGCCACTATGGAAGACAGTATGGAGTTTCATCAAAAACTTAAAAATGGAACTCCCATTTGACCTAGTGATCTCACTTCTAGGAATATATCCCAAGAAACCTGAATCACCAATCAGAAAGGATATATGCACCCCTATGTTCATAGCAGCACAATTCACCATAACGAAGATCTGGAAACAGCATTGTCGAGTAGACATCTGAAGGAAACCTTTTTATTTCCTTCCAGACAGTTCTTTCTCACACAAGCAACAAATGTAAGAAACATGGTTGCTTTTTGAGATTTTAACAAATACTGCTGCAAAGCCATATATTTCAAGTGATGTTTTATTTATGGTGACTAATTATTGTCAGATTTAGTATTTTAACAACAATCTGTAAATGTTAGTAATTATATTTTTAAAGAGTATACCCTTTGGCTTATTTGCATATATAGAGGAATCATGGGAAGCCTTCAGTAAACTTTTTAGAAGAATTTACTTTACTAGGATTCAATTGCTTACAAAGATTAGTAATTTAAGTATTTTTTTTAAAAGGCAAAGCGAAGCAAGTAAATTTAGTATTTAGTAAACTTCTGATTCACAAGGGGCAAACACTGCCCCACCTCCAGCCTAATTTAAAATGCACCGGTGAGGAGCTTTTGTTATTTCAAATTACATCTTAAAATTTCACTGCTGTATTTTAAGAAATATTAAACAAAGTAACTTGTTTTGCCCTTTCTCAGAGGCAAAAACTTAAAATATATTTATTAATTCTTATTTGATAAAGCTTTCCATGTGATTTCAAGTATATTAAATTTGGCTAAATTAAAAAATCCTTTAAAAAGAGAGAATAAACTTTTGAAAATATTTCAGGTCCCTGTTCGGGCGCCAGATGTCGAGTAACACTCCCTCCACGTTCTGTGTGGAGTAGGGTTCGGTATCTGAAAGTGGAGCCGTACAACAAATGAAAGAAAAAGACATGAGATAATTTTGCAATATTGGGGGACCAGGCGGGCAAGTCCCGAAGGACTTCCTCTCTGTGCTTAGGTCTCACCAATCTTTTATTCATCTGGGATGCACTCATAGCATAGCCCTTAGGCAGGTGACCCCATTAACAGGCAGACTAGCCCATCAGCAAGGATTTACATAATAATAAATGGGAATTAAGGGAACTAAGGTGGGGATGCTTCAGCTATTATTACCTAAATTAACTGGGTGGTTCCTAGATTAACTGGGTGGTGCAGTTCTGACCTTTGCTAGGACTTCAAAGGTTACTAGCTTTTCGGGGTCTCTGTTTAAACTCAGCTAGTGAAGACAATGAATGGACTCCGGCACAGCATAAGTGCCCAATCAGCAGATGAATGGATTAGAAAACTGTGAAACATCTACACAATGGAATACTATGCTGCTGTAAGAAAGAAGGAATTCTTACCATTTGCAACAGCATGGATGAAACTGGAGAGCATTATGCTAAGTGAAATAAGCCAGTCAATGAAAGAAAAATACCACATGATATCACTCATTTATGTATAATAAAGACCATTATAAACTGATGAACAAAAATAGATACAAAGGCAGAGCAGCATCAAACAGACTGTCAAACTACAGCAGGAAGGTCGGGGAGGGTTGGGGGGGCAGGGTAAGAGATCAACTGAAAGACTTGTATGCATGCATATAAGCATAACCAATGGACACAAGACACTGGGGGGTAGGGGAGGCCGGGGGAAGGTCAAGGGGAGAAAAAAAAGGAGACATATGTAATACTCTTTGTAATACTTTAAGCAATAAAACAAAATTTAAAAAAATTATCCCAAGTTAGAAACTTAAAAAAAAATTGGAAAAGAAGACGTAAAACTGTCATTATTCACAGATGACATGATAGTGTACATTGAAAACTCTAAAGACTTCATCAAAAAATTATTAGACTTAATAAATGAATTTGGTAATGTAGCAGGATACAAAATTAACGCCAAGAAATCTATGGCTTTTTTATACACCAATAGTGAACTTACAGAAAGAGAAATTTAAAAAACAATCCCCATTACAATTGCACAAAATAATTAAGATACCTATGAATAAACAACTAAAGAGGTAAAAGACCTGTACTCAGAAAACTAGAGGACATTGAGAGAAGAGTTACAGGGCAACGCGATGGCGCAGCCAGGAGCACTGCAGCTCAGTCTCCCCTTCACCCTTGCTGGGCGAGATCTTAGTAATTACTGTTTCAGTAAAAGTGTTTAATCTTCCGAGCACATCTTGTGTCTGTCAGTTTCTGAGTGGTGTGTGTGTAGGCCGCTCTGCCTGAAGAAACTTTCAAACCAGCTTTACACCCTTCTGGAAAAATCACTTGTTTGTTATTGCATGTTTATTGTCTGCTAGGAAACTGGTCTCTAAGATGTTGATGCTGCAGTTGTTTTATGATGGTACAATTCCCTTGATCTTCTTTTTATTCCATCACTATTCACCTTATTTTAATTTTTTAAATTTTATACCCATACTTAGGAGCTCTTGATTTGTTAATTCCAAAAATCAAATTCATTAAAGTCCAAAGATAATAAACCTTTCGGTATATTTTGTATCAGATTAAATTAGACAAAAAATCATGCTTTCATAGTTGTTACAAAGAAGAATGGAGAGATTTGGTGCACAACAAAATACAAAAATATATCTT
>NW_005876526.1:0-9857 GCF_000147115.1 Myotis lucifugus | reverse complement strand
CAACCCCATGATCGGCCCGGCTCTGTTCATGACAGGGGGTGGCGTGGCAACCTCCCCATCGACCCTGCCTTGAGTGTGACAGGGGGCGGCGCCCAAACCCCCAATCAGCTCTGCTCTGAGCCAGACCAGGGCTGTACCTAGGGATTGGGCCTGCCCTCTGCCACCTGTAAGCGGGCCTAAGACAGCATGTTGTTATCTCCTGAGGGGTCCCAGACTGTGAGCGAACACAAGTGGGGCTGAGGGACACAGCCCCCGCCCCCAGCCAGTGCACAAATTTTTGGGCACCAGGCCTCTAGTGTTTAATATTTTTAAATTGTAGGCCCAAAAATCAGTATAGTGTTAACTTGTTTTGTTTTAAATCCATTTCCATAAGAAATTTTCATGGTGAGCATTTCTTTATACATTTATTTCTGCTGTCTTTATCTCTTTTGTTGAAAGTTTTGGTCAGAAACTTTTGCAATTTTTCAAATGAAATTAGGATTTAATCGATAGGAGGACAGTTCAGCATCTAAGACATATGTATTCACTTCACTCATTCCTTAAAGACCCAATTGGTTTATTTGCCATTGTGAACTATATGTTTTGAATACTGAAAGCAAAACAGTTTTTCTCAAACTTTATCTCATGCACAATTTAATGCCCACTTGCAAGATACACTTTTAAGTTTAATCTATGTTGCTAACATTCTCCACCATTCATTTTAAGTTAAAGTATTCAATAGTACATTAGTGAAGTTAAGTTTTGTACTATTTGTCAATTTTCTTGGTGTAAAATACTCTCATCATGATCAGTTTCAAACTGACAAAATGATGGCACTGAACATGGGCCTGATAAGATATTTCAGTAGCAAATCATTACATATTATTTCCAACATGCTGATGCAGTAGGTACAAATATACTCAGAAACATGCATGATAATATAGTAAAATAATAGAAAGTGGCAAGTTTTAAACATTTTAAACTTTGATGTAAGTATAA
The DNA here is from genome assembly GCF_000147115.1 of Myotis lucifugus. Lineage (NCBI taxonomy): Eukaryota > Metazoa > Chordata > Mammalia > Chiroptera > Vespertilionidae > Myotis > Myotis lucifugus. Next base: position 8,879 of record NW_005876526.1, on the reverse strand, counting down.
GTGATTTAAAGCATACATTCAAAATATTTTTATGGATTTCAGAGAGTAAGGGAGAGGGGGAGAAAGAGAGAGAAACATCATGATAAGAAAGAATCGCTGTTAGATTGCTTCCTGCATGCACCACAATATGAATTCAGCCCACCAATTGAGCATGTGTCCTGATCAAGAATTGATCAGTGACCTGCAGGGTCATGGTTTAACAGTCAACCACTGAACCACACCAGCTTGGCTCTTCTAAGACTTTCAGGGATCCCACTCAAGCTGTAACCAGGCTAGCAATGAGCAGTGGCAGCTCATCTAGGCTAACCCCCTGAATCTGCTGTTAAGACCTCCTTTACTCTGAATGCCCAGTGAGCTAACAGCAGCCTCACTTTGGCTCATTTATTTCCCACAATGTTTCTAGTGAGGCAAAGGAGCCACACCTGGTCTCTGTGCTGTTGCTTGTTCTATCAGAAGGCCTACATTTTTTCATTATTCCCAGCTTCAATTAATGTACCCTCAAAATCTTCTGAACTCGTGTTGTGAAATCTTTTCTAACATGAAGTAATGAACTCAAACTCTACAGACCAAGCTGAGGCAGACCCGCTCTAGGCTCCTTCCTGTTGGTGAACACAGCTATGCCTGGGACATACTCTATAAAGAGAGACCAAGGCATGATTTTTCTTTGAGAACTTGAAAGAAATGTGATAGCCCTCATTCACTTCAGTGTTGTTGACTCAAATCAATCTTAACACTATTCCTTTTTTAAATTGATTTTTAGAGAGAGAGGGAGATGTAGAAAAATCAATGATGAGAGAGAATCATTGATCAGTTGTCTCCTGCATGTCCCCTACAGGGATGGAGCTCCTGAACCTAGGCGTGTGCCCTGACCTGGAATCCAGCTAGAGATAACTAGATTCATGAGTCCACGCCCAACCACTGAGCCATGCCATATGTGCAAACTATCTTTTTTATTATAGACTCCATTAAAAATAGTAACCTGTTTCCTCCATCTTCAATCCCCTTTGCTTCCCTCTCTCCTGACCACACCATTTCTAGGCCCTCACCCCATTATTGTCTATGTCCATGGACTATGCATATATGTATATACTTGTAAAAATATTTTTTTATTGATTTTGGAGAGAGGAAGAAAGGGGGAAAGATAAATACATCAATGATGAGAGAGAATTACTGATTTGCTGCCTCCTGCACGTCCTCACCCCCACCCAATTGAGAATTGAACCTACAACCCATGTATGTTCCCTGACCAGGAATAGTACCATGACCTCATGGATCATAGGTCAATGCTCAACCATTGAGCCACACCAGCTGGGCTATATTATTTAATATATATTTTTTTATCGTTGACAGTGTTACAGATGTCTCCCATTTTCCCCTGTGCATGTATATTCCTTGTGGGATCTCTCCCAGTCCTCCCCACAGCCCTATCCTGGGAGATCTGCCAGTCTGTTCCAGTTAACCAGGCCTCTGGTCCCATCTTATCTTTCCCCAGGTCCTCTTGCTGAACACATCACCTTTATTCACCACTGTCATTGGCTGGGAACCTAGCCATCCTGTGGGCGTTTGAGAAAACTACATTACCCAGAAAGGAACGCCTGACGTGGGCGGAGCTAAAGGGAACTTTTGTTGTCAGGGCATCCGGTTAGGGCGGGACTTCCGCCTTCCTTCTCCTGGCGGGCATTTTGACCTCTTCACTTTCTTCAAAGCTTCACAGCCTCAGCGCACTTGGTCGGGGAGTAGGAGGAGGGCCTAGGAGGGCAGGCGTCCCTTTGCTGGGCGGGGGTGTGTCTGAACGCTGGTTGGGGCACCAACCAGGGCGGGAATGGGGGCCTCCGGGCCCTCCCGGGACTCCTCCTCTGCCCCACAGCGTCCCCGCAGGCCTGACCCCCGTTTAACCCCCCCAGCCTTGGGGACCCCGCCCTCTCAGGTCCCCGCCCGCCCAAGAAGCCGCATCCAGAACAGTGAGTCTCTCCTGGGTGACACGGTGTGATGGGGGATGAGGGCCACAGGCTGCAGTGCCACCTTCTAAAGACAACGGTGGTGGGGACTGAGGCAGGAAGGATTAGGAAAACCCGGGTCTGTTGTGGATCTAAAAGGCAACCGGAGAGATGAGGTGAGGTTTTGCACGAGCAGTTTTACTTTCATTTTCAGAACGCTGGGGCCATAGATGGTTGTGAAAAAAAGAGGGAATTTTCTGAGGCCGGATTCTAACTTTTCCTAACATTGCTCAGAGGAAGGACAGACTAGAAGACAGAGGACAGCAGCTGTGGACAGGAAGGGGAAGTCCTGTAAATGATAAGGGAACTGGCAGAGTGAGCCCTGAGGACTGAGCCCGGAGATAACACAGGCATCTGGAGGGCACCTGGCCTCTGGGTTGGGCAAGGGCACTGAGCAGCCTGAGCCCATAGAACAGTGGTTCTCAACCTTCCTGATGCCGCGACCCTTTAATACAGTTCCTCATGTTGTGGTGACTGAATGGGCGAGGGCTATGCCCTCCATCTTGCCCCAGATCCTCCATTTTTGGGGCAGCAGCCATTAGCCATGTGCTCAGCAAGGAGCTTCTTCCTGGAAGCCCAAGCCTCTGCTAGCCACACCTAGGATTTCTTTAAACTAACCAATGATAATCAAGGGAAGTGGGCGCCATAGACGCAACCACATCCTGTATAACAAGACACCGACTTGCACCTGGCCAATCGGCAGGGACAGACTCAAACTACTCCTTTAAGTATTATGATTGATCATTTCAAAGAGATTAGGGGAGGCTATAGAGCTCCCCCAGGAATTGGGAAATTGTTAGAAATTGGAGGGACTGTTTAAACTCTGAGTGAATGTCTGGTGAAAGTGTGTGAGTGTGGAGGGAGGGGGCCTGCCCTCTCCTCTCCTTTGTGTGGCTCCACAGCTTTGGTCAGGCGGGCATCTGAGTGAGGATCTGTGAAAACAGGTCACCCCCTCCCTTGTCTGTCTCTCGTCACTGATCATCATGGCGTCTGGACAAAGTTTGTTTGTATAAAAACTTATGTCTAGGTATTTTGAAGTGAAATAATGCTGAACTATTGCTAGAGGACAGAATTGAATCTGTTGGTTGATTAAAAATGTTACTGATTAGGAAATGCTAAATATTTGACTTGCCAGCTAAAAGTTTAAGGTTTGGATTGAATTGGGAAAAATTGTGTAGTTTTGGTAACTAAATGCCTTTGCTTATTGGTCTGATTAAAAAGAGGATTGATTTTATGACCTCAAATGAAAATTTTTAATACAGAAACCAGTTTAAATTTAATTGATATTCTTTAAATTAATTATAAAAGCTATAAACAGCTAATGAGATTTCAGTTTGTCTGCAATATAATGTTGGCCATCTATCTTTTAGGAATTTTGGTTTGCTCTGTCAAAAAAAAAAAACACACTGTAGACAGCCACCATTTTGAGCTGCATGATTTGGCAGCCGCCATGTCAGCCACACGGCTTGCCACTCCCCTGGGGGCTGCCATCTAGAAACAGCAAAGGCCCCTCCCTCTGATTTAGTCAATCACAAAAGGAATGTCTGCTCACTGAGGCAGGATGGAATTTCAGGGGTGGAGTTTAAGGTGGAGGAAAGAAGTGTGATTGCCTCTCGGATTTATTTAATACTATTTTTAAGATGTCAAAGTCTTTAAAAGGGACTAATAGCAGTAATCTAATTTCTAAAGTGAAGTATGGTGACGATTGTTTCAGGTAGAAGCTGTGGTTTCATACTGGTCTTAGAGGGCACATTTTTCGTTTGCCTGGGAGGGACCCTCAGTGTGCCCTGCCTGGGGTAGTAACAGTCAGTCTTGTGCATTAGCTTAGTGCAGTGGTCAGCAAACCGCAGCTCGAGAGCCACATGCGGCTCTTTGGCCCCTTGAGTGTGGCTCTTCCACAAAAGACCACGTGCAGGCGAGCACGTACAGTGCAATTGAAACTTCTTGGCCCACGCACAGCAGTCTGTTTTGGCCTGGGCGAGTCTATTTTGAAGAAGTGGCGTTAGAAGAAGTGGGGGTACGTTCGCTGAGGTCGACCCCTCAGATTGAGGACGTTTTTAGCAAAGGCCAGATTAGGAGTACCCTAATTAAGTTAATAACAATGTACCTACCTATATAGTTTACGTTTAAAAAAATTGGCTCTCAAAATAAATTTCAATCCTTGTACTGTTGATATTTGGCTCTGTTGACTAATGAGTTTGCCGACCACTGGCTTAGCGGCTTGAATCAGTGAGACTCACTGGGCATGGTACAGAGGGCCTCCACAGCTAGGACTTAAGTAACAGTTAAGTGGAGAGATGTTGGCTGTGACTGGTGAAAGGGCATCAAGTACAACACCAGGGGAAGTGGGCTAGGGTATCTGAGATCTGATTGTGGTTCTTCATAGGTTAGATTAAAGGAAAAACAGTCATGGAGAGAGGCTTTCATAGCAGGACTGAAGGCTTCCTCTATGAGTGTAGACTATCAAAGTCAGGGCAGTACGTGATCCTGTTTGAACTTGGCAAGCATTCTCTGGATGACACATGATGAGTAATAAGTAAGAGCGCAAGGAGATGTCTGTGAGGGCCTGGACTGTAGAGGTGGAGGGGTGAGATATGTGTGGAACATAGAGTGATGTGCACTTGGAGAGGGAGTGTGACTTCATGGCCAGAGCACCCTGATATTGACATAAGAGTGAATGAAGGGAGAGTCCATTTCGGGTGGAGTCTGGATGATAAAATAAGGATTATTTTGGGGTAATTGCCTGAAAAGAGGGGTTTTTTGGTGCTCCCTGCCAGGTTCAGGGCTTAGGTGACATTTATGTACCCACCTGCCTTTTGTTGTTGAGGGTGACACACTGATTCATAGGGATGAGATAGCATACATCAGTGTTACCCAGGCTTGGAAATCTCCAAGGGCATGGGTAAGGGAGAAGGGTAAGAGAGAAATGGATTATGGAGGTGGCAATCTATGATTTTGGAAAGTAAGGTAATTAGGAAACAACCCGTCCTAGCCACAGCAAATTTGCATTACCTTTGAAATTGTGCCTCTTGGAATGAAGCTGTGTGAGAGAAGTGTTCAAGGAACTATGTGCAGCAGGTAGTACAAAGCGATGAGCTCAGCACCCTGGGATTGTGGTCTGAGGGTGAAGTGTGATGCCATGTTTTTGGTGTCTTTGAGGAACAATCTGAGGGACTACAAAGATAATGCCTGACAAGACCAATATCAAATCACTCACACTCTTTATGGCCAACATCTCTTCCTTCCCTCTGTTCTTGACACCCACTCTACTGTCAAGAGGAAGTATGGCGTACGTGTGAATCCCATAGCTCAGTTATGTTCTATCTGTTCAACGGCCTTTATTAAGGGAAGACAAAACATCACTAGAAATATAAGATGACAGTGATTTTCATGTGATGAAGGCCCGGCATCTTCTCTAGTGTGTAGAGTGGAGAGAGCAGGTTGATGTGTATGATGGAATATGACAGAGTTGGAACTTTAGGAGTGAATCTGATCCCAGGCTGTACTGTCCCCACTGTCCCCATTATGACAGTATATGAACTTTGAGGACGTGTACATTGCCTTCTCTCAGTAGGAATGTGGGCTCCTTGATGATCCTCAGAGACTTCTCTATTGTGATGTGATGCTGGAAGTTTTTGCACTTTTATCATCTGTAGGTAAGACCTTCACATTCTTCCAATGTCCTGAGATGATGTCCTCTCTTCCTTTATTCCTCTGATGTAGCTTTCATTCTTCTACAGCCAGACCATGGGCTCTGCTAATTTCCCCAATGTCATGTCAGATGTGCTGTGGCTGCCATGGGTGAGGTCTGTGGAGAGCCCTGAGCCAAGGAGTCCACAAACATCCCTAAGACCAGTTTTCTCAGACAGTGCAGGATGTGTCTGGGAGTCAGGAGTCTTATAGACAGCTTAATGGGTCCCACCTGCTGTTTCTCTCCCTGGGAGGATGACTTTGTCCAGATCCATGGCTTCTATTTCTACTTCCTTCCTCTAGCCAAAGGTCCTTGGTGACTGCCTGTGCCAGGTTATGGTCTTTACTTACATGAACCTTGAACTGTACTTACAAGATCACACTTCAGTTGTTTGTAATATTATCTTCTGTAAATACAATTGCAAACCAAATTGCACTAGGCCAGTGCTGGCTGCCCATCTCTGTCATTTTTCATTAATACTTGGATTATTTCTGTTGTACGTATTTGTAGAGAAGAATGTGCAGGATGAACCCTGATATTTTTTTACAGGGTGAACATGCAGTATGGTCTCAGAAGAGGCCTGGCCCTGTTGAGTTGCAACTGTGGGCTAGATATAGATCTTTTGTTGTGAGTCAATTGCACGGAACCATGTTATGTGCAACACACTTTTGTAAAGGAACTTCCACCTGTCACCACAGTCAGCATTCAGTTCCTCACCATATTTCTATTTTCACGTTGGCATAAAACGGATGATGAGGAGACCAAATCTGAGCAGAGTGTATATGTACCAGGAGAGTCATGTCAGGCTTTTAAGACAGCCCCAGAAACCCAGAAGACACATCTTTTTCTCAGTCTTAAAAGATATTTGGACCTGACTGAGTTACAAGCAGTATAGCTTGAGCAGAAAGCCTTCATCCATAACATATATGTGCGAGAGACTTCTGTTTCATTGCAAACCCTCACCAGCAACAGAGAGATGCCAGTGGACAGAAGCCCTGGAAAGAAGATATGGACAGGGCCTCACTTGTGTCCCAGTGCAGCTTTTACTTAATATGGGTGCCTTCAACCATTAGGGAGGTTGGGAAAGACTTGCCAGCCATCTCAGACAATCTCCAGCACCAGGCCACTTTTCACACTGGGTAGTGAGATTTCACAAGAATTTCTCAGTGGAAGAAGTCATGACGAGTGGGCTAAATGTGAAAAAGCTGCCAGCCACAACCAGAAAGTTGTTCAACATCAGGTTGTCTGCTCCAGATTAGTGATTTATAATTGTAAAAAAATGTGGGAAAGTTTTTAGAAATATCTTTTTCCTCATTCATCATAGAAACGTTTACACTGTAGAAAAGCAATATGAGTGTAGTGATCGTGGGAAGTCCGTCATCCTGAGGTCCAAACTCATTCAACAACACAAAGTCCACACTGGAGAAAAGCTGAATGAGTGTCGTGATTGCGGGAAGTCCTTCAATCAAAGCAGTACCATCACTCAACACCAGAGAGGTCACACTAGTGAAAAACCTTATGAATATAGTGAATTTGGGAAATCTTTTACCTGCAATAATCACCTCCTTATCCACAGGAGAATTCACACTGGAGAAAAGCCATATAAGTGTAGTGACTGTGGGAAGTCATTTACACACAGGTCTACCCTCATTCAACATCACAGCGCTCACAGTAGAGAAAAGCTATATGAGTGCAGTGATTGCGGGAAGTCCTTTAGGCAACACAGTAACTTCACTCAATACTAGAGAGTTCACAGTGCTGCCAAACCTTATGAGTGTAGTGAATATGGGAAATCTTTTACCTGCAATAATCACCTCCTTATCCACAGGAGAGTTCACACTAGAGAAAAGCTATATGTGTGTACTGATTGTGGGAAGTCCTGTGTGCTCAGAAAAAAATGAATTCTGTATTCTTACTTATGTTTTAGAAAATGATGAGTACTCCGAGCTGTTAGGATCTTCACTCCTTTGTCTCTGACTAAGGAATGAACTTAACCATTGTTTCCCCCAGACCACAATCCTAAAATATGCTACACCTTTCAGGGACATTGTGCTTCTCACATTGTGCTGTGATGAATTTTTTCACCAACATGCAAACCACTTGCTGTATATGGCTCTGGTTTATGATCTTTTTATAAAGGTGCCTTTTGCATTTGTACCTTTAATTTATTGGTTCTATTCTCTGCCTGGGATGAATTGAAAGCACAATTGTGATCTGTCAGCAGGTAGAGGTGAAGAGATATTGTGGGGATCCCAAACTTTCAGTGCTTCTGAAGGGACATCATGATGGCAGAAAATCACTCTTTGGCCACTATTTGCTTATTTTACATTTCTGCCGAAAGCCTTAAAGCAAGACTGCAGGACTTTATGGTTCTAATTTGCAGCCTGGTACCTCTATTATTGGTGAAGTCAAAGGTCACCCTGAAGAGGAGGTCTTTGTTGTGCTTCTGTGAAGCACTTTGTTCATAGTGTGTATGACATAAGTCTCAGCAAATGATCCATATGTCATGATGGAGAAATTTCATAGGCTGGTGTCATTTGTGGTAAGAATCTGGGGGTTGTGTGCAACCACAATTAGGGCAGAAGCACTTTTTCAATCGTGAGTGGGAGAGACTGCAGTAAATTAGTTGAAAAATGCCTCCTCTGAATGTTTTCCACAAATGTTGCAGGGCCTGTGGCTTGCGTGATGTTTGTGTACAGATATTCTCAGGACCTCCATACCTGTTTACTATGACTGAAGTCATTGGCAGAGAAAATAGTCTTATAATTTTACTATTCTGCTGGCCCCCCTAGGGTGTTCACCTCAAGGTTGATGCTCAACATACAAGAATTCAAAGGTAGAGGAAGAGTAATCCTATAATCAACCCCAGGACATTTCTTGCAACCAGTCAACATTCCTATGGATTCTGATGATAATAGTCTAAATTGCTTACCAATATTTGCTGGGACTATGGCAAGGCTGTTCCTTCCAGTATATGAGAAATGACATGCAACAAACTGCACTTTTTAAGTATGTACTATTTGGTGAGGTTTGATGTACATATAAAGCTGTGAAGTTGTCACACATGAAATAAACTTATCTGTCACCAATGTACAGGGTGGAGCAAAATAGGTTTACAATAGTGAGCACCCAAACACATAGTTATTGTTTTTAAAAAGTATTTTAAACATAGTTATGATTCTTTTAGGAAA
>NW_005876525.1:0-9859 GCF_000147115.1 Myotis lucifugus | reverse complement strand
GGGGGGGGGGGCTCAGGGAGCGGCGGGTGGAGGGCTGGCCCCTGACTTCAAAACATCCCCGGTCTGGCCACTAGAGTGTCAACACAGAAGGACATTTCCAACGGCCCGACTTTGCCGGGTGGGGGTGGAGTCCCACCGGCTGAGGACAGTCTCCCTACAGGAGAGCCAGCGGGCTCCACCCAAGAGGGACCCGAGAGCCCGGAGGAGGCAGAGAACCCGCCTTAGGAGCAGGTGCAGCGTTGGTGTCCCACCTGTACCACACCCTCCCTAATTGGCTTCCCCAAACCTTTTGTCTGGAAGGAAAACACTGCCAGGTGTCATGCATACCCTCAGAAGGCCTTCTGGCCACAGCCTGCCCCTTCTCCGCAGCTGGGCAGAGCTCACTGTCCTGGGGGCTCCTTTGAAACTCGGGGTGTCAGGGTGTTGGCTCACTTTCCTCTCCCCATTTCTCAGTGCTGCACGCGGCCACTATCTGACCCGGGTGTGTGCCAGCAGGCTGGTCCCACAGGCCAGAGCCTGGTGTGATGGCCAAGGCAGGGGGCCCGGCTGGTCCCACAGGCCAGAGCCTGGTGTGATGGCCAAGTCAGGGGGCCGGGCCGGGGGCCGAGGGTGAACCCCAGCTGCTGTGTCTGTGATACTGCCATTGCTTATCAGCTGACTAATGTTCATTGTTCATCACAAACAAAAAACACCCAAGGGAGGTGTGAATGTCCCTTCGATTTTTCCTGAGCGTGTCTTTCCTGGTTAGTCTGGTAAATTGAACGGCTCCTCCCTGGGAGAGGGGCATCTGTAGGTTCACCTGCTCTGATATTTTTTTAACTTGGATGTTAGCGTGTGCCAGGCTAGAATGCACGGTAGCCAGCTGTGGGGTGTAGTTGTAATGTTTCCATACGGTCTCACCACTAGTGTAGAGTGGCAGAGTGTAGGCTTTGTATACTTGTGTACTCTGTATATCTTGTATACTTGTGTCCTCTGTATATCTTGTATACTTGTGTACTCTGTATATCTTGTATACTTGTGTACTCTGTATATCTTGTATACTTGTGTACTCTGTATATCTTGTATACTTGTGTACTCTGTATATCTTGTATACTTGTGTACTTTGTATACTTGTGTTGGTTATCCACATTCCCTGCATGGCCGTGGGGCCTGGGACAGGAGGTGTATGCTGTCTGTGGGTCGCCATGCGACTGGGGTCACACGTCAAGTATATATCCTCATAGAACAGGTTGCCTCTCTTCCCAACGAGGGTTCAGTGAGTGACTCTGAGCCTCAGTGGTGATGTCTGTGTTCGCGTCGGGGTCAGCGAGGGTGACCCTGGGAGGAGAGAGGGATGTGCCCGAGCAACTCCTTCCCCCGACAGGCTGCCAGGTCCTGGAGGGGCAAGAGGCCTGGACGGGCTTCCTTCCTGTGCTCTGCCCTTGGCTGTGACGGGGCCTGCATCCCCGCGGGAGGTGCTTCCCTGGGGAGGCTGTCTTCTCTCCTCAGCCTCTGAAGACTGACTCACTGGGCTGGCTCGCCCGGCTCTCGGACCCGCGTGGTGGGGAGGGACCTCAGAGACAGGTTTTCAGCTACTAACTTAGCGCCTTTGCTTCCTGCACGGATATTGGAGAGAGGCGTCCTCGGAGGGGAAAGGTGGGGCACGCTGGGCGTCTGAGAAGGGGGGTGCGTGTAGGCGTTGGTGCCCCCTGACCAGTCCTGCAGACCGTCTGTGTGTCCAGCACGTGCCTGAGGCAGCAGACGGTGGCGGCCCCCTGTGGGAAAGGGAAGTGGGAATGAGGGCGAGGGGTGGGGAGGAGGGCTGTCCTGGAGCCCAGCGCCCTGTCTGAAGTTCAGCTGCAACTGTTTCCCGCCATGGTGCCCACCCTCTCCCGAGGCCAGGCTGCAGGGCGGCAGCAGATGTGCTGGCGGGGGCAGGAGGTAATGTGAGAGCTGAGCAGGGATCATCTTGCAGGGAAATGCCCTGAGCTGAGGAGAGCACCCGGGCCCAGTAACTCTGTCAGCTCGGGATACTGTTGTGCTGTTTGGAGTTGGGAGATGGCAAAAGGGGAGAAATGGGAGAAAACACGTCTTACCCAACATCAAACCCTGAGCCATTCCACAAGGAAGCAGGAACTCAGTGCGACAGGGAGACCCGAGAGACTTCCCGACAGCACAGCAGGCAGGAGGCTCTCCAGGGAAACGGGTCCTCCCACGGTTTATCCTGGAGCAGGGGCGGGAGCAGTGGGTCTGTATTCTCAGGGGCTTGCGGCGTCTGTGTCCTCCATAGCCGTCCAGGGCAGAGCAGCAGTGGCCCGAGGCCCTCGTCCAAAGGGAGCCGCAGGTAGCTCTGTTCCCCTCCCTGCGACCTGGAGATTCCCCCATGTGGCTGCCTGGCACCGTGAGACAGCAAAAGGGGCCCGGCGCACTGGATTTGAATCCCAGCTCTGCCAATTGCTAGCTGAGTGGACTTGGTTAAGTCACTTTGTAGACCTCAGTATTCCCATCTGTAAAATGGGTTTCCATTAATGCCGATTTCAAAAGAGGCCTGTGGAGACTAGAACAACAGTAATGTATGAAACGTGCGTAGCACAGCACCAGGCATGCGATGAGTGTAGTGAGAGTGGTGGCTGCTCCTGTTCCCGCCTTTCCTCTGAGTGTCCCGATCCCCTCTGCTGCGGGCAGTTGGGCAGTGCCAACTCTGCACGACCTGGAGAAAGAGCAACTCGCTGCCTCCCCACTGCCACCTCCCTTCCCTCTCTCCAACCAGGAGCTGCTTTGAGCAGTGAGCCCCGGCCCCCTGCCCCACCTGGAGTTATGGTGGAGCTGCAGCCAGGTGGCTGGTACTGCATGGGCATCGGGTGCTGTGCAGCCTTTGTTCTGTGCCCCCAAGGGCTCTCAGCACCCACCTCTCCCAGGCTGCGGCCTGCTGGGCACCGCTGACCATCTGGAGTGCTCGCCGTGGCAGCAGCCGGGGCTGGCAGGGGGGCCTGGGACCAGCCCCTGCCTCCCCTCAAAGGTCCCCATTTTGGGGCAGGGCGGGCCACAGGACCCCTCTCCAGCAGTGCCTGGTGCCATCTCATTCAGTGAGAAGGTGCAGCCAGGAGGTAAGTCTCCTCCCGGCACCCCTCTCGCTGAGAAGGCCTCTCTGTGCCTGTGGCTGATGGACGCTTTCGCCATAACAAACCTTCCGTGCGTTCACCTCCCGTTTCAGCCGAGCCCCTGGGTGGCCCTGAGTGAGAGGCATTAGTCGTTCTCCCATTTCCCGGGGGAGGAAGGTGAGGCCGCGGCAGTCATCTGCTATCGTCTCACACCGTGCAGCCACGTGCGGCCCAGATCCTGCAGCCGAGGGAACGGGAGGGCTGAGTGGACAGACACCTCTGAGGAGGCGGGCCCTGCGGGGTGCAGCGTGCTCAGCCACCCCCCCACCCCCACCACACACACACACACACACACACACACACACACACACACACGCCGGAGCATGTCAGCTCCTGGGGGAACAAGGGGGTCAGTTGAGGACATGGTTGGGGGGGACCCAGCCAGAGTGACTGTGGGGCCCACATCCCAGGCTTGCAGAATACAAGCCGTCCAACGACAGAGGGGGGGGCCAAGGGGAGGGTGTCCCCTGGGATCCGGCCTGAGACAAAGACAGGGCCCCTGAAGTATGGGCACAGAGTCCAGGGCATGGCACGCCCAGGCCGGGTGTGGGCCTGGTACTGGGCAGAGACCAGTAGAACAGTGCCCAGAAAAGCACGGATGTGGGGGGGGGGGCGCGGGGAGGAGGGGAGAGGAGAAAGATGTGGCAGGTGGAGTCAGCGCCCTCTCCTGCCCGCCCCCATCCATTCTATGCAGACCCCAGTTTTATTCCCAGTTTATGAGGAGTCTCATTACCGAGCCACAGACCATAAAAGCTGCCCTGCCACTCGGCCCGGCTCTCATTAGAGGACGTTAGTTCCGCTGGCTGGTGGCTGGTGGCTCCGCTGGGACGCAGCTGCAGGCACAGCCCGGGCGGCAGAGCAGGCCAGTGGCCACGGGCACGAGAGTGTCCCGTTGGGAGTGTGATCGATGGACTTAAATGGAGTCCTGCCCCCTCCTCGCTCCTGGAATTGGAGCTTCCAGACCTAGAAGCCCGGGCTCCTCTGTCCACTCGGAGCCTCAGTTCCGCTCCTGCATGAGGCGACCAGGACACAGGCCCCGTCCTGGGAGTCTGCCTTCTCTGGAAGGAGCCAGCCCAGAAGCTCGGAGGAGAGTCCTGGGCGTGGGAGCCAGCACCCCGCCCACGCCCGCCGGCCTGGAGGCCCTGGGGCAGCCCTAACGGAGAGGTGGAGCCTGCCAGCCTCGCCCGTGGCCTCCATCTTGGCCTCTTTCTGTGCAGAAGGGGGTAGGGACCTGGGACCTCCCGGGGCAGCATCTTCCCTCCCCCATAGATGCGGTCTCACCAGCTGGGAGCCTTGGCAGGGCCTCCTGGTCCCACGCCCTCCCCAGGCATAGAGACGCCCACATCACTGTGAGGGACCTTGGGTTCCAGCTCAGGGTTCCTCCTACCAAAGGCAAAACTGTTCTTCTCAGCAGGTCCTACACCTCCTCCCGCCTGCGTCCTCCCCGCCCCACTTTAGCTGTCTTCCCCTGCGATCCCACACGCCTGCTGGCCACCAGAACACCACCCGGCTCACGGGTGTCGCCATGAGAAAGTGAGGCAAGAGCCCTGGCCAGTGTGGCTCTGTGGATAGAGCGTCGGCCCGCGGACCAAAGGGTCCCAGGTTCAATTCTGGTCAAGGGCATGTACCTCGGTTGCAGGCTCCTCCCGGCCCAGACACCAGGTCAGGATGAGACGGGAGGCAACCAATTGATGTGTCTCTCACTCGGTCTCTCCCTTCCTTCTGCTCTCCCTAGAAATCAATAGAAAAATATCCTCGGGTGAGGAATGACCAGAAAAAAGTGAGGCAAGAGCATAGCACCGCTGGCCCTCTGAGGCCTCGTCTCCGGAGGAGCGTGAGCGCCGTCTCCAATGACTGGCTCATGGCGCGCGGGGCGACTTGGTCTGTCCCTGAGGTCACACCGCCCAGCCCCCAGCTTGGCGCCAAGGGAGTCAGCAGAGACGGGAGCGCCAATCTGCAGCCCCGAGGCTGGCCCTGCCCGGGAGAGGGGGGCCAGGGGCCTGTACTGGCCCCCCGCGAGGCCGTGGTCTGGAGAGGAGCCCATGTGGGCTGGCGAGGCTGCCTTCGGGAACCCCGTTCTCTGACCAGCACCCAGGCACCCTCCCTCACTCCTCGGGCCTGTGGGCAGCTGCTGTGAGCGGCCAGGACAAAGGAGGTCGAGAAGGGGCCTCCGAGTCCAGCCTGGCTGCCCCGTGAGGCTCCCGCTGCGGGAGGGGGGGTGCTGGCAGCAGCGGCCGGGCTCACTGCTCCGACCCCTGGCTCTCGGGCCGCTCTGCCCACACTGCTGCTGGGGTGCACTCACCTCCCCTGCCCTGGCCGCCACGGCCAGGCCCACGGGCCAGCCCTGCGCCCCTGCTCCCGCCTCAGCGCCTGTGCACACGCCTCCCCGCAGCACCCCGCCCCCCTGCTTCTCACATCTAAGTACTGAGGTCAAAGCCGCCCGCCCGCTGTGGAGCCCTGTGAACGCTGGGGATGAGCCTGTCCTCCCAGAGCCGCAGCACCAGGGCCAGTAGTTCTGCGGCCGGCGGCAGAGTTCGCTGGGCCTGGGCTGACTTCCCCATGAGGCGGCTCCCGACAGGGCCGTGTGCTCAGGCCTGTCCTGGGCTGGGAGTGCGTGCTAGGTGGCCGCGTGGTTGCTTGTTTGGACAGTTGGTGATTATAATAAGAGCAAACTTACCCGCGTGGCTCAGTGGCTGAGCATCAACCTAGGGAACAGGAAGTCACGGTTGTCAGGGCATGTGCCGGGGTTGCAGGCTCGATCCCCAGTGAGGAGCGTGCAAGAGGCAGCCAATCAATGATTCTCTCTCATCATCAATGTTTCTCTCTCTCTCTCTCTCTCTCTCTCTCCCTCTCCCTTCCTCTCTGAAATCAATAAAAAATACTTTATTTTTTAAAGAATAGAAAACTTTTATCTAGAGTTCTTGGTCACTCAACAACTTTTTTCATTTCCCTAACCACTCCCATGGAAAGTACTCCTGTGCTCCCCCTTTTTGCAATGGAAAAGCCAGGGAACCCCAACTCTCTCCCCGCAGAGGGTAGGCTAACGCGCCGGGTCAGTGTGGAGCCAGGATTCCGATCTGGGAAGCCAGGCTGCCTGTCCACGCTCAGACCCTGGGCTACGCTGCCCCTCTCCCGCGTGGGTGGGCGGTGGGCGGACAGCTCCCTAAGCCTGAGGCACAGCAGACCTTGCCTCCAGGAGGCTGCCCGCTGTGTAGCCGCCCCGTGTAGCCCCTTATCTCTGACCCGCCTGCCCCTCTGACGCTGCAGACAGCCTGTGCAGCCCGGGCCTGGGGAGCTGTCTGGGGCTCATCCGTCTCAGCGCTCATCCCTGTGGCTGCGATGCCTCCCAAGCACTGAAAGCGCGTCCTCCGCCCCTGGCTCGCCCTGCCAGTGCCCTGTGCCTGGGAGCATTGCTGTGGCTGTGCCGGAGGAAAGTGTCCTGATATTATCACTTTCACCCCTCGAGCCTTCGGGCATCACTGGTCCTCCCACCTCTGCGCGGGGAGACTGGGGGGGAGGGCTGTAAATAGCCTGTCTGGCCCCAGCAGGCGTTCCGGCTGCCCCAGACCCCAGCGGGGCACACGGCAGCCACGTGCACTGTGCCAGGGCTATCCTAAGCTTGGAAGGTTTCGGTCTCTCCTGTCCTCACCCCGAATCCCAAACGACGGCGAGGAGGGGTCCTCGCTGGGAATGGGGCAGGGACAGGACTCGGCGTTCGCCTGTGCCGCTGCTTTGGTCTTAGAAGGAAAGGACCGGAGCTGCCTCTGCCCAGGTGGGTTCCGGCCAGGGGGCTGGGCCGGGCGGCACCGCACACAGCTGAGCCCAGGACCTGTCCCAGGAGCAGAACGATCCAAGCCCGCGCCCAGTGTCATGGCCGAGCACAAGCGTGGACTTGGAGGGCCCTGCAGGTCACCCTGTGGGCTCAGGCCTCACCAGCTCCAGCTTCATTAGGAGGGAAGCTCGGCGCACACAGTCATCTGATATGTTTGGAAGGGGAGAGGCATTCCTCCCGGATTAGCCACGCTCCATCCGCCGGAGTCTCAGTGCAGCGCAGCCAGGGCGCTCCTGGGATGGAGTGTCCCGCCCCGGAGCTGCGTGGAAGGAGGGCGCACGGCCCACCCGAACCCCCTAAACCTAAGGACCGCCTTGGTGTCACAGAGGGGCCACTTTGCCCAGAGCTTGGGGGGGAGGGGCGCTGGAGTGGGGTCACTTCCACACCCTCGCTCTGCCTGGCCTCCTCTGAGGGTTTGAGTCGATGGGGAGGCTGCTGCCGCATTTCTGGTTAAACATTGGGGCGGAGGCAGGGACGGCTTCTCCCCGCGCCAGGCGGCCCCGATGGTGGTGATTGCCTCTCCCCCCACCCCCTGTGCTGATCTCTTTGGCCTGTATCGCTGCATCTCTCAGAATGATGGATGGCCCCACCCCCTCCCCCCGCTGGCGGCCAGCCTGCTACCAAGCCACCTTCCCAGACATAGGCCTGTGTTTATGACACCCAGAGAGTGACAGTATCCTGGGCCTAGCCCCACATTGATGGATGGGGTCCTGCTCCCCAGGCCCTGCCAGGCTCCGCCCCTCCCACCCTTGTCACCTCCCAAGACTCAGATAATGGCTGGGGCTGGGGCGGGGGGGGGGGGGGTCAGTGCTGCAGGGGGTGGTGATGGAGTAGGGCAGGCACCTGCCTCTCAGTGCTGCTTTGGGGGGAGCTGGGAGGTCTGTGCCCCCTTCCCACCAGGGAGCTGGGGCAGGGAGACAGTGCCGTGGGGCGGGGGGCAGCTTCCCCGGAGGCCAGCCCCCCTCCCTCTCTCCCCTCAGCACTTCATTTCTCACCCGGTGTGCAGCATCTGCGGTCAGGATCATCAGTGCTGGCGTGTTTCTTACCGTGTTTGTATGTGCTTTGTGTGAGCGAGGTTTATGGTTTATGTGTGTGCGCGCGTGAGGGCTGTGCTGTGCGTGCACGGGGCCACGGGCGAGGCAGGGATTGAAAGCGATGCTGTCTGAGGCAGCGGCACGGCCGGCGGGCAGCAGTGAGAGGACGGAGGTCAGTGCGGGGCAATCGTTCTGTCTGTAAGACCACAGACAACTGGTGTGACTTTCCCCCAGAAAATGGACTGCACGCTCCGTGGTCTCCGCCTTTTATTATTAACACGCGCCTGTGTGTGTCCGTGTCTTATCGCTGCTAAAGGTGAATCCCTCCGCTATAAACTGGGGATGCGATCACTGGAGGCTTCAAGGAAGGAGATTGGGCCGCTGATGGCCCCGCGCCTGTGTGAGCCGGTCTGCACACCCCTGGCTCCGCTGGGCCTGAGCCGGGCCTGCGGCTGGAGAGGAGCTGGTTCCCTGGGGCTGCGGGCAGTTCCTGACCCGGCCCCCTCGGCCGGGCTCCTGGGACGTCTCCAGGGGTTCAACTCAGGAAGGTCCATCGGGGCTCGGAGAACACCCAGTGCCCAGAGGGTCACTGGGAAGTGCTGGTGGTGCCCTGGAGCCTCCCGGGCTCCCCTGTAAAGGGAGTGGCAGCAAGGAAGCCCAGGCCCAGGATGGCGGCCGCCCTGCGTGCCTGGTGCCCGCCCCTGTGGGAAGCCCCTGGCGTGGGAGGAGCTTTCCCTCCTGGTGTGGCACTGAGGGGTGGCCCAGCCCTCGGGCCTCACCCACAGCAGGCCACACCTGAGGGTGCCACCTCTCAGTGCCCAGAGGGCAGAGGCCTGGCTGGGAGGTGGAGTGGGGGGGCCTCGGCCGGAGAGCGCCTCCCTGCCCAGAGGGGAAGGTGAGTCAGAATCCTGGGGTCTCAGAATCGGCAGGGGGGTCAAAGCATGTGACACCCACTCACTTCTTAAACCCGCCCCCACTCCCTCCTGGTGGCTTGGCCATCCAGCCTCTGCTCCATTCCCCCGGTGAGGGAGGACTCGCCACCCCATGGGAGCCGTCCAGTCTGACTGCCCCATCTCCTTCCCAGAGCTGAAGTCTGCTCCCCTGAAGCTGCAGCCCAGCGCCCTTGTCCATGCCCTTGGACTCGTGTGAGCACAGCGGTTCACACAGGACGGCCTTCCGTCGTTCGGAGATGGCCCCTGGCTCCCAGGGGCTCCCTCCCATTAGCTCCTTCAGCCAAGTCTGGCGCTGGCCCATCTCAGGGCTCCCTTCAGAAGCAGATTTAGATCCCGTCTCAGCGGGGCTGCTGCAGCCTGGGCTGCCCAGGACTCCCCGCCCCCAACAGCGCCCAAGGGTCCAGGAGCAGAGCGGGCGCTGCCTCCCACGTTCCCACCTCCATCTTCCCCTCCCAACCCTGCTGTGCTTTGGATTAACAGCAAATTGCAGTGAAAGATCCATTTGCGTCCAGTGGGAATGAGGATTAAGTTGGTGTGGGGAAGGAGGGGCCTGAGGGAGGGAGCACATTGAAAAGATTCAGGCCCGGCCGCATGGCCCAGTGGTTGAGCGTCAACCTATGAACCAGGTCACAGTTCGACTCCCGGTCAGGGCACAGCCCGGGTTGTGGGCTCCATCCCCAGTGTGGGACCTGCAGGAGCCACCTGATCCATGATTCTCTCTCATCATTGATGTTTCTCTCTCTCCCCCTCCCTTCCTCTCTGAAATCAATAAAAATATTTTTAAAAAGAGAGATTCAGGGTCCAGGGAAGACAGGGGGCAGTGGTGTGGGGCCTGAAGCGGGGTTCCTGGAAGCCCTGCGCAGCCCCTAGATTCTCTAGGCTGGCTGTGCCCCCGCGAGA
>NW_005876524.1:0-9861 GCF_000147115.1 Myotis lucifugus | reverse complement strand
TTTTTGGATGTGCGATACTTGGCTATTTCCTATGGGTTATCCTTGATGAAACTCTTATTTCATATCATTTTCTCTGTTACAAAGCAAGAATCCACATGGTAAGGAAGGAGACATAATAGAAAATGGAATCAGTCATTTTTAGGAAAAAAATAGTTGTTAATTTCAAAATTGTTGATGAGGAAAAGCTAGCTGTCTTTTGAAAGTTAAGACTTACGTTTTGTAAACATAAAATTAGACACAGAAAACTTAAACATTTCCAGAGTTTATGTCAAAGACATAAAAATATTTAAAGTTTATGTGAGAGATGTATTAAAGCTGAGAATATAGCACCCTTTTTCTCAAGTGCTTGTTATATTTCTCTCTTTTTCTTGCCATAACTAAATCTATCAAAACATATCCTAGATCATTAAATTTTATTCCACTTCCTAGATTATAGAAACTTCTGAATTTTGAACATATTAACTTCATATGTAGGTATCACAAAGTCAAAGCTGATATTTCTACACAGACAACAGTGTGGTGAAGGCCTGGTGTGGGAATTGGGGGCAGGGAGGGATTAATGGGGGGAAAAGGGGAGATTATTTGTAATACTTTCAACAATAAAGATAAATTTTTAAAAAAGAAAAAAGAAAAAAACAGGCTAATTTTATCTATTCATTTAATCCCCATCTTCATAAATTATTCATTGAATATTTTAAAAAGATAAATACTACTTGGAATTGTGGGGTATGCCCTCTGCTGAATTTTATATTCAAAAAGTTTTAGTAAATCTGTTTAAAGTTTTAATACTTAGAAGACTAATGTGATAATAAGTATATATATGTAATTAACATTCTCATATTCTGATTCTATGAATTGGTATTTTAAATAACTATTATAAAGCTTTCAAAAATACAATTTAAAATATTGCTAAAATTTTAAGAGTAAAATATGAAATTATTAATTTCTATTAATGTTATTTGTTTAAAATGTGTTATTTCAAGGCAGTATCATGCAGCAGTTTCAAAAGACATTTCATGCAATACTATTTTCCTCCCAAAATGTTTTATAATAAGAGGATTTAGTGGCCCAAGAAATTTTGAGTATGATATTTGGTGTCATAATACACATTAGAATATTAAGGTCAAAGGCAATTGGATCACTCTAACTTGACTTTAACTTGAACTTTTATTTCATGACATTTTTTATCACACATGTGGAACAGTTTTCAGAACTGATGTTTGATGGAACAGGAAGCCACAGAATATGGTGTTTGAGAGGATACTCTGGGACCAAAATGTTTGGATTTTCATCTTGCCATTTAAGTCTTCATCTTGGACTTGTAACTTTATTATAAAGATATTATGATGTTTATATTAATTTATATATATGTGAGTGCTTAGAATAGTGCATTGCACAATGCTCATAAAAATTAATGTCATAATTTGGTAAATTGGTTTGCAACTGTGAAATAACCCACAATTAATCCATGTGTTCTTATTCTTTTATTATATATGCAAGTATGTGATGTATATATGTGTGTATATGTATATGTATACATATGGATGCATGTACATACATCTAACCTAATTTAAAATCTATTTTAATAATCCTTGCTTCCAAACATTACAACGTATTTCCAATGGAAAACCATAACAAATAAAATTATTCTCATTCATTCAGATAACATATTTAGTTGGCTAGAGAGTTGTTTACTACATTTTCTTAAAATAAAACCATGACCTTCCAGGAACACTGTGTCTTGATAGCCATGATAATTACAGGTCATAGTTTCCAAGGACTTATTCCGCTTCGACTCAGCACTCTCATTTCTACTCTACAGAACTCATTAAATCTTTGTATTTTCAAAATGAATTTCTATATTCCATTTTATAACCAAAGCATAAATTTCTGAGAGTGGTTTCCTAATACACAGTCTGGTTGCTCAATACACATGGTCTGTTCTAATTTTATTCCTAGGTTAGACACTATATAACACTTTTATTAAAGCCTATGTGTTTATAACCGATACAGCCACTATGAAAGACAGTATGGCAGTTCTTCAAAAAATTAAGAGTAGAGTTACCATATGACCTCTTCTGGATATCTACCCCAAACTTTGGAAATTATATGTATATTCATTACAGTATTATACATGGTGACAAAAACATGGAAACATCCAACATGTCCTTCAATAGATGTTTGAATAAAGAATAGGTGGAACATATATTCAATGGCTGAATATTACTCAGTGATAAGAAAAGATGAAATACTGCCATTTGAGATAACATGGATGGATCTTGAGAATACCATGCCAAACAAAATAAGTTGGACAGCCCTAGCTGGTTTGGCTCAGTGGATAGAGCATTGGCCTGTGGATTGAAGAGTCCCGGGTTTCAATTCCAGTCAAGGGCACATACCTGGGTTGCAGGCGCGATCCCCAGCCCTGGTCCGTGCGAGATGGGAGGCAACTAATTGATGTGTATTTCTCATTTCAATGTTTCTTTCTCCCCTTCCCTTCCACTCTCTCTAAAAGTCATTGGATATACTTGGGTGAGGATTAACAACAACAAAAACAACAAAAATAAGTTGGACAGAAAAGTCAAGAACCATATGACTTCATTCATATGTGTGATATAAAATTGAAAGCAAGAAATGAACAGACAATAAAAACAAAAACTCATAGACATAGACAACAGTATGGCGGTTAACAGAACAAAGGGGGCTGGAGGGTAGTAAAGGGTAAAGGGGAGTCAAATAAAACCTATATAATTTTATTAACAAACTAGAGGCCCAGTGCACAAAAATTTGTGCACTCGGCGGGGAGGGAGGTCCCTCAGCCCGGCCTGTGCCCTCTCGCAGTTTGGGACCCCTTGGGAGATAACGACCTGCTGGCTTAGGCCTGCTCCCGGGTGGCAGAGGGCAGGCCCAATCCCTAGGTGCAGCCCCTGGTTGGGCTCAGAGCAGGGCTGATTGGGGAGTTGGGGCGCCACCCCCTGTCATGCACAGAGCAGGGTGGATTGGGAGGTTGTGATGCCACCCTCAGTCACGCTCAGGGTAGGGCCGATTGGGGGGTTGGGGCACCGCCCCATGTCACACTCAAGGCAGGGTCAATGGGGAGGTTGTGGCGCCACCCCCTGTCACGCACAGAGCAGGGCCCATCAGGGGGTTGGGGAGCTCCCACCTGTCACTCACAGAGTAGGGCCGATAGGGGAGTTGGGGCACTGCACCCTGTCACACACAGAGCAGGGCGGATCAGGGGGTTGGGGCGCTGCCCCCTGTCACACTCAGGCCAGGGCCGATGGGGAGGTTATGGCTCTACCCCGTCACACACAGAGCAGGTCCCGTGGGGGGGCGGGGGTTGGGGCGCCGCACCCTGTCACACACAGAGCCGTAGGGCGGTCAGGGGGTTGGGGAGCTCCCCCCTATCAGGCACAGAGCAGGGCTGATCAGGGGGTTGGGGCGCCTTCCCCTGTCACAAACAGAGCAGGGCGGATAGGGAGGTTGTGGCCCCGCCCACTGTCACACACAGAGCCGCAGGGCGATCAGGGGGTTTGGGTGCTGCCCCCTGTCACGCTGATCCCAGTGCCAGGAGGCCTTGCGGCTCTGCTGATCTCAGTTCTGGGAGGCATATTACCCTTTTACTATATAGGATAGAGGCCTGGTGCATGGGTGGGGGCCGGCTGGTTTGCCCTGAAGGGTGTCCTGGATCAGGGTGGGGGTCCTGCTTGGGTGCCTGGCCAGCCTGGGTGAGGGGCTGATGGCTCTTTGCAGCTGGTCACACCCCCTTCAAGGTGGGGGTCCCCACTGGGGTGCCTGGCCAGTCTGGGTGAGGGGCTGAGGGCTGTTTTCAGGCTGGGGGGTGACTGAAGCTCCCAACCTGTCCTTTTTTTCTTTTTCTTTTTTTTTTTTTTTTATTCTGGGCCAGCTTTAGCTCTGAGGCTTGGCTCCAGCTCTGAGGTCTCGTCTGCTGAAAGCAGGTATCTGGTTTGTTTGGGTTCTATAATCGAAACACTGTTTCAACTCCAGCTCTGAGATCCCGGCTGGATGAAAGCAGGTTTCTGGGGTTTTGTTTAGCTTCTATATTTGTAACAATGTTTCAAACTGCAAGCTCAGAGGCCGGCAGCGGCAGGCGGGGAACATTGGCTTCTTCCATCACAGAAGCAAGCAAGCCTCCTGTTAGCTTCAAGCTGCCTGGCTGCCGGCCACCATCTTGGCTGGCAGTTAATTTGCATATCGCCCTGATTAGCCAATGGGAAGGCTAGCAGAGGTACGGCTAATTACCATGTTTCTCTTTTATTACATAGGATGTCATTCCAATTAATTTATTTTTGAAAAGTTTAAACAAAAAAGCCTATACTTTTATAGGGAGATTGAATGAAAGTTTCTACATTGCCCATATGTAGCTCCTATTGTTCCCATATTGTTATATAATGAAAATTGTAGAAAATGACTCAGAAGCAAAAATACAGACTCATTTATGTTTTCTTTTAATGAAAACAATTTTTATTTAAAAAATACGCTATGGGTCTAATCTATGTTGCCCCCCCCCAAAAAAAAAAAAAAGAAAGAGAAAGAAAGAAAGAAAGAAAGGAAGGAAGGAAGGAAGGAAGGAAGGAAGGAAGGAAGGAAGGAAGGAAGGAAGGAAAGAAGGAAGGAAGGAAGCTGTATTGGCTTACATACTTATACCATTCAAGCTGTGAAATTTGCCTTAGGTACCTCTGAATGCAAAGCCTTAAATCAATGGATCTCAGAGGGAGAAGTACCACCTTTTAGAATATATTTTGAGAATTTATGTGGGTTATGTTTAGTTATCACATTTGGGGGTGACCACTACTAGAGTTTTATGAGTGGTGCCAGGAAGGTTAGACATTCTGCAATGATCAGGATTGTTCCACAAAATGTATTGTCCACATCCCGCAGAGCTCTTAAATATCTTTCATGCAGCCAAATGCATGTTTATCACTAAACCTTTAAATTAAAACTCCTTATATATAAATTCCAAACAGGTTTTTTTTTTAAACTTTAAAGGAAGTCAAATAACCAAGACATGTAAGTATTATATAAGTCAAGGGAACGTTAGCCTGTTATAAACTTTACCAAGAATTGTATATCATTTTGAATCTCCCACTACATGGGACCAAATTTCTCATGGAATTTGAATCTGGATCTCAAATGGAGTTTTTGTATGCAAATTTGTTACAGAGGATATCTGAGACTCCTTTTCACAGTGAGATAGAAATATTATTAAAATTAGTGGAGACATATGAAATCTAGGCATCTCATTAAATTTTATTAATAAAAGTTTTCTAAACATAATTGATGTGTTTGATGTTCTATTTTTGAGTATTACTGCAACACAATGAAATATCTAATTGTGAAAAATCATATTGAGGTTGATTTTAATTTTTCCTATATTTAAAACTGTTTTTATGATGTTCCTAGACATGTTAATCATCATTTCTCTATAGATTTTTATTGCTGTTCTTTTTTCCAAAAATCTTACTTCTCCTGTCTTGTCTTGATCAGTATGGTCTCCAAGACCTATTTTTTTTTACATAATAGAAGCAAATTATATGCCTCAAAATATGCAGGATTTTAAGCTAGAGATATATTTTGTGATCTTTTTTATCCTATTCTATCCCAGGACACTACAGGCAGTCCTCAGTTACGTCAGACTCGACGTACGTCATTTTGTGGTTACGTCACAATCTCCTATTTATTTATAAAAAAAAAATGTTCCGTCATTTTGATGTATGTACATATGCGCTTTATGGTTTTTATTATTTATTTACCACAAGTAAAGGTCAGGAATTGTTATCTTTCTTTTAAAATTTTTTTACTGTTTCACTTCATCACTGCTATGTATGTGCTCCACTTGAGTGTCGTAGGTGCGTATGTAGGTGGGTTCCGACTTACGGCAAAAATCGCGTTACGTCGTGCCATAGGAACGGATCTCAATGTAACCCGAAGACCTACTGTATATTATAACATGGCAATCAAGTGTATAGACATTGGAATCAGAATTTCTAGTTTTAAATAATACCCAGTCTAGTGATTACAAGCTGTGGATTCTTAGGTAACTTCATACTTAAACCCTCTGTGCTACAGTTTCCTATGCGAAATAATGATTCCTGTGCTACAGGGTAATTCCTATGAGGAATGAATGAGTTATCCATTTAAAAATCACAGAACTGCCCTAAGCGGTTTGGCTCAGTGGATAGAGCGTCGGCCTGCGGACTCAAGGGTCCCAGGTTCGATTCCGGTCAAGGGCATGTACCTTGGTTGCAGGCACATACCCAGTAGGGAGTATGCAGGAGGCAGCTGATCGATGTTTCTCTCTCATCGATGTTTCTAACTCTCTATCCCTCTCCCTTCCTCTCTGTAAGAAATCAATAAAATATATTTTAAAAAAAAATCACAGAACTGAGCCAGACAGAACTATATAAATAAATGTTTGACACAGAAAATATAAATTACTGTTTTCAAACTATACTTACAAATAATGTGAAAATCATCTACAATCATACTGACCCCTCATTTTATCAATTTCATCAGCCTATGATATTTTTTGGCATTTTATACCTATAGCAGAGGCTCAGTGCATGCAATTTGTGCATGGGTGGGGTCTCTAAGCCTGGCTGGCAAGCAGGGCCGATCGGGGCCAGGCCTATCAGGGCCAGGCGGATCGGGGCCCGAAGGCCCAGATGGGGTTCGGGACAGGAGGTGATGGTCGCTGGACTAGGTGCAGAAGGAACGGATGCCAGATGCTGATGCAGCCCTCGGCGCCCACCACCTCACGGTTCCCAGCCTCCTCCCCTCCTCCTTCTCTCTCTGCTGTGCTGCCACTGGGGCCTGCCAGCCAGGGGGAGGGATGTTGCCTGCCGGCTGGGGGAGTGATGAGGGGAGGGACCGTGGGAGGTTTTGATCCCCAGTTTGGAACATGCAGGAGGCAGCGGATCAATGATTCTCTATCATCATTGATGTTTCTATTTCTATTTCCCTCTTCAAATGATCAATCAAATATATATTTTTAAAATGCAAGGTTTTTAGAGGAAGAAAGGTAGGGCAAGGGAGCTATTGAAAATAAAAGGACAGGGGGGCATTTGAGATCTTGCTCACATTTCAAATAGGATAACATAAGGTGGTCCTCAGGGGGTGACAGGGGAGGAGTGGCAGTGGGTGGAACAGGGCAATGTGGGCTGAGGAATGGGCTGTAATGACTGGGAATGGCTGTGACAGTGACACTGAGTGTGTGTTGGGGCCATCGCTAGGATCATTCATCCCCAAGAGGTTTTGATTCCGGATGGGAGGAGAAACATGGAGATCAGCCGGCCTTTCTTAGCCTAGGCAGCGGTTCTCAACCTGTGGTTTGCGACCCCTTTGATGGTCGAATGACCCTTTCACAGGGGTCACCTAAGACCATCCTGCATATCAGATATTTACATTACGATTCATAACAGTAGCAACATTACAGTTATGAAGTAGCAACGAAAATACTTTTATGTTTGGGTCACAACATGAGGAACTGTATTGAAAGGGCCAGAAGGTTGAGAACCACTGGTCTAGAAGGTGGTGTGGGAGGCAGGAGCCGGCTGCTCGGCTTCCCTACAAATGTAAACAGGCAGTGTAACTGCACATGGACGTCAGTCACGTGGCCAAATCAATGCCCAGCCAGCCCAGGTGGCTGTGTCCTGCCACTCTCTGGCTGTGCTGCGGCGCTATTGGCTGGGGAGGCCGAAGCCACACCCCTGAGCACAAGTAGTATATGAAGGGGTGGGCAGGAAGCCAGAAGCCTGAAGCCGGAGCTGACATGGCCTGGCCTGGCAGCGTTCCACCATGGAGTAGGACGGGGAGCAGTTGTCGGCGCTACTGGCTTTGGAGTTGGAGGGGCTGTGCTTCCTGCACATCACTGGTGAGTCACTGCAAGCCTGCAGCACGCCAGCGGGGCGGGGCCTGGGGAGGCCTTTCCCTCCTGGAGCCGCTCTTCCCAGGGTGGTGGCCTCTGGCCGCTTTTTTTTTTTTTCCCAATTTATTTATTTTTATTGGAAAGCAAGCTCTGGGCTTGCGGTTCCTGGGATCCTTGGGCCATAGCATGTGCCTCCAGGCCTCACTGAGCCTCCCTCCCCCTCCTTCATTGAGCGTCTGACCCCTGGTGGCTAGTGTGCATCATAATGACTGGTTGACCCATTGTTCTGGTTGTTCCACCATAACTGTCGTCGGGCTTTTAATTTCCTTTTTTTTCTCATCACTTACAGATAAGTCTATTCTGTTATTTATCCTCATACTGAGTTTTAGACCACTGTCTGCATGTATCTCTGCTTTTACTTTCTGTAAATCTTATATAGAACTGCTTTTGAT
Source organism: Myotis lucifugus (assembly GCF_000147115.1). NCBI lineage: Eukaryota > Metazoa > Chordata > Mammalia > Chiroptera > Vespertilionidae > Myotis > Myotis lucifugus. The sequence goes on along the minus strand of NW_005876524.1, from coordinate 1,521 downwards.
GGTCTTCCCCCTCTTTACTCTAAACTTATTATAATTAGTAAAATAATCTGATGACTTTATTATGTCTTCTATTACAGTCATCCTGAGCTTTTACAAACTAAAATAGAATATTTCATTACAAACGTATTTATTGTTATTCTTTGATGTAAAACTTAAAACTTTAGGCTGAAAATTAAGAAAAAATATTTGTTATTTGTGTTATATATGCATTTTACTTCAGGACAGTGAATGAAACATTTAAAAATCGACATATATATATAGGAGCCTAATATGCTAAGTGTCTGACAATTCGGTAAACCATTTGGTCAAACTCTCAACCAGTCGCTATGATCCACACTGACCACCAGGGGGCAGATGCTCCGACCAGTAGGTTACCTTGCTGCTGGGGTTCAGCTAATCAGGACTGAGTGAGATGGGCCAGACACGCCCTGGAACTAACCTCCCGTGGCCCCTCCCCAGCCTCTAAATCATTTCTTCTAATTAATCTCCTTTCAATGTGCACAAATTCATGCACCGGGCCTCTAGTAATGTTATAAAAAGGTTTTTGATTAGGTTGAGACGTTTTGTGTGAGGATATAAAGAAATTTGAAAGCATCTTACTCCTTGCCTCTGGTCTAGCCTTTTATTATCATGCTTGTAGATAATATTGAGAGATGATGTAATTCTTCAGAGTTAAGAAACTACTACATTTAGGAATAAATGAGAAATTAGATTTCTTTACTTCTACTAAACTCTATAAAACTATAGTTGGAGATAATTATCATACTAAATTTTTATAAATTACATGTACTAAATGAAAATACAAGGTTAGGAGAAAGTAATCAATATATGAATCTTTGTCTTAAATTCTTATCCTCATGTTTTAAGGTAAAACATAGTGCTTTTTCAACTTTTCTGTTGACTCCCTTTGACTCTGAAAAATAATGGAGCAGTTTGTTTTAGTTAATTCCACCACTCACCATAGGTCCTGCCTCAGAGACCTTCAGACTTGACACACCTTAAATAATTGGAATCATGAATCATGTTTATCTCCAAGTCAATAGAAGACTCATCTATGCAATGTGTTGAGAGAAAAACACAATCCCAAACCAAAATTCCAAATCCCTCTGTCTTCAGACTTAAACAGTCTTGAGTAATAGTACTTCACTCCTTCAACTGAAAGAATGAGGGCCCAACAGCAGTTTTAGCAGGTCCCCAGTGAAATTATAAAGCATTTTTAAATGGATCCAATTCTTCTGCATTTTAATAATAAAATGAGCCTTGTTCCTGGAATTGTGGGCTAGAAATGATGTGCAGTGACTGGCCTATGTAATATTTAAGTCTGTGGAATATTAATCTACGGAATGATTGGTTACTTATTGCAAATTTGGTCGGAAATTTGGCAGTGCTGACTCTGGTACAGTCATTCTCTCTGTTCATTATCTTGTAGGCGCACTGCCTACTAAAAGGGTCATAAGAGCAATGCGCTCTAACTTGGGCTTTCTTGCAGCTGCAGTTCTACCTAATTTGTACTTTGGCACT
>NW_005876523.1:0-9861 GCF_000147115.1 Myotis lucifugus | reverse complement strand
CTCCCTGGGACAGTCTCCCCCGGCCCCTGTGCGGGTGACTGACTCCCTGGGACAGTCTCCCCCGGCCCCTGTGGTGGGTGACGGACTCCCTGGGACAGTCTCCCCCGGCCCCCGTGGCGGGTGACGGACTCCCTGGGACAGTCTCCCCCGGCCCCCGTGGCGGGTGACGGAGTCCCTGGGACAGTCTCCCCCGGCCCCTGTGGTGGGTGACTGAGTCCCTGGGACAGTCTCCCCCGGCCCCTGTGGCCGGTGACTGAGTCCCTGGGAACTGCACTCGGGTGTCCAGGGTGCCTGCTGGGCACTTCTGTGAGCTGCTTATTTGTTTGGCCACAGTTCGTGGCTGAAAGTATAAGACCGAGCATCGTGGAATGTGCTGCTCTGCTGTGTCATTAACCCTCAGCGCTCAGGAGGCCCTGGCACAGGGGGCTGCTCTGGGCGTGGCTGCCAGTCAGTTCCAGAGCCAGAGGTTTGCAGCCGCCTGACGCCCGAGAGGAGCGCAGCTAACACTCTCTCCCGTCGTCTCTGCACTCAGGCAGAATATGAAGTCTCCCCCGACGAGGACCGAAGAGAGCGCGGACAGTTAGTCTTAAACACGTTCTTCAATAATGAGGTGTGTTTTCTTCTTTAGATATAAGATTTGTAAATAGCTTACTTATATAGTTAGAGTACAGAGTCATTTTTATATAATTGGATAAATAGAACAAGTTTGTTAAAATCGTTACTTTCTTATAAATGCTCCTCTCCCTGGCTCATAGCTGGCACCGTCTCACTGTGTGTCCTCACGTGGGGCTCTCCGGCTCCCACGGACTCCCTCCTCGTGATCGAAGCACCTCCCAAAGGCCTTACATCTCAATGTTGTCACATTGGGGGGTAGGATCTCAACATAGGAATTTTGAGGGGACACATGCAGATCATAGCACTTGTATGTAGAAAACCCTAAGGTGTCCACACATACATTAGGGAGAAAAAACTAATAAATGAGTTTGTCAAGGTTGCAGGACACTGGATCACCATACAAAATTCAATTGTATTTCTAGCAATTAAAATCCAAAGTGAAATTAAGAAAGCAATTCCATTTACAACAGCATCAAAAGAAAGAGGAGTAAATATAAAAAGTGCAAGACTTTTGTACTTATAACCATCATTGAAAGGAATTGAAGAACTTAAATAGACTTCCCATGTTCATGGATTAGAAGACTTGATATTTTTAAGATGACAACACTCCCCACCATGATCTGTAGGTTCATTATAATCCCGACCGAAACCCTAGCTCCCCTTTCTGCAGAAACTAATAACTGATGAGAGAAGCTGCGTGGTGCTGGCATAAGGACAGTCACCCCATCAGTGGGCTGGGACTGATGCAGGAGCCAGCGCATCCGTTTGCAGTCAGCTGACTTACAACAGCCTACGACACCACTGGGGAGAGTCACCTTTCCAGAGACTGCAGGCACAGCTGGACGTCCACATGCAAAAGAATGGAGCTGGCCCTTACCTCACACCACACACAAAGCATCATCCAAATGGATCGAACACTTCAATGGAAGAGTGAAAGCCATAGAACTCCCAGTGGACGTCTCTGAGGTGTAAAGTTAGGTACAAAGCTTTTAAGTTAGCTCTTCATGACCTTGGTTTAGACTGGTTTCTGAGCACAGTGAAAGGACAGCAACCTAAGCCCAACGTTGCTCAGTGGTTAGAGCACAGGCCTGCGAACTGGAGGGTTGTGGGTTCGATTCCCTGTCAAGTGCAGGTACCTGGGTTGCAGGTCCAATCCCTGCCCCCGGTTGGAGTTGGTGTAGGAGCCAACCAATTGATGTGTCTCTGTCACATCGATACTTCTCTCTCTCTTCTTTCCCCCCCACCCTTCCATTCTCTCTAAAATCAGTGAAAAAATTTCAGCACTCGTTGGGTAAGGATAAAAAAGTTTTTTTAAATGAATAAATAAGTAAATAAACTGGACTTGATCAAAATTGAAAACTTTGTGCTTCAAAGAGCACTATAAAGAAAGTGAACAGACAACCTACAGAATGGGAGATCCGCTCAGGTCTGGTATCCAGGATATAGAAAGAACTGTTAAATTCAACAATAAAGACAGCCCAGTTTAAAAAAAGAGTAAAGTCTGTGTTTTTAACACAGAAAAAGAAGCCTATTTCTGCACAGTTCACCCCCCTCCTTTTCTGCAGCGGACTTTCCCATCTGAGGTCTGCACGTCCAAGACTTGAAAAAGCAGGGCAACCCCCTCTTCTGAGAAGGACTCTTGCTCCTGAGTTGAAGGCCCAGAAGGTCTGTCTGACTTTACGGTTAGCAGGCCTTCCCTTGCCTCTGCTCAGGGAGGATCACAGCACTGCTTGTCCTTTCTGTGGGAAGACATTATTCTTAAATAAAAATGTTCTAAGTTACCGAGAAAAGGGTCTCTAGTTAAAGTTAATCATTAAACCGCGTAATGGAACTAATCTGCTATTTAGCTACAGAAAACTGAGACCTTGGGAAAGGACCTAAAACTATGGAAAACCCTGAGAACTATTTCTTAAAAATACATTTTTTTGAGACAGTTTTGAAATTTGGTGGCTTTATGTTCTGTGAAAATTTTGTCTTGTTTTCTGTTGTCTCCTATGCCTGGGACAAGGTGTGTTTGTTGAGTAAATGAATGAGCAGACTTCTTTCCTGAAGGGTGGAAGGAATGAACCCACTTACCCGCTGTAGCGGTAAAGTGGAAAGAAGTTAACTAGAAGAGGACGCTCTGCCGGGAGAAGGCGTGAGCCTGCAAGCGGGCCGCGTCAGAACAAAGTCTTGCACGCGAGACTTATTGTTCCGAGGCAGAACTTTCCTTGACGTGATGAATAGTCCATGAGGGCATAGAAAGTTCAGGGGAGGGTGCACTGCTGCAGGTGGAAAGAGTCTTTGTATAATATAGGAAATTAATAGTGTAATGAATAACTTAGCTTTGATGATTTCATAAAGCATGTTTGTTAATCATTGTTACTTGCTGTACCCCATTGTTAATCATTGTCACTTGCTGTACTCCATTGTTATTTGCTGTGCTCACCCCCAATAAAAGCCATGAGGGATCAGAGGATCTTGGCTATTCGCCTGAGCGAGCGGTAGCCCTCTGCTTCTCCGTATCCTGTCGTCCGACTCATCTCTGCGCCTCCGTTCACCAAGAACATCAATATCTGGCGCCCGAACAGGGACCAGGAGTGAGTCTAAGGGGCGTGGGACCGAAAGGGAGATGCCAGCGCCGAGTACGCGGAACTTTCGGCAATAGAAGCAGAGCATGGGGACTAGCCCGTCGATGCAGAGTCAATATATAGCTGTCTTGAGATCATTGTTAAAGAGTTCAGGGGTAAAAGTGAAGAATGAGGCTTTTAAAAAATTGTTTGAGGCAATTCAGCAGCACTGTTGTTGGTTTAACCCAGAAGGAAAACAGCAGTTAAATCTTAAGTTGTGGAAACAAATTGGAAGGTCATTAAGAAGGGCTCACCAACAGGGAAATGCTATAGAGGCTGATGTATGGGATGTTTTTCATTTAGTAACGTTAGCTTTACAGCCTTTTCAGTCTGATTCTGAAGATTGTGAAGAAATTCCTATGAAGTCACAAAGTGCTGCTCCAGGAGCTGAATGTTTAAATCCTGAGCCTCTCCCTCCTGGGAAATCACTACCACCCGAGCCGCTCCCGTTAGAGGTCACTGAACCGAGGGAGTCAAGTAAAAGACAGAAAGCTAGGGTTAAAAATGAAGTAGGGGGTTATGAAAGAATAACCTCAGCCAGCGATTCAGAGCTGGATGATTCATCTTCTGCTGGTTCGGAAGAGGATCGATGCCCTCACCCTAAGTTAAGGAAAATAAGAGTGGCGAGAAGGGAAACAGAGATGAAGGAACTTTTAGGGAGTTTAAAAGAATTATTACTTACAGTAGTAAGGAAAAAAAAGAGAATAAAAGCCCTCAGGAGTTGGCTGCACCGCCGCCGAAAAGTGAAAGTAAAGTGGCACTAGCCATTAATCTGGCGTTAGCAGCTGAGCCTCCACCCACCTCCTGAGGACACGAAGAGCTGCTAATGCTCAATACCCTCAAGAGTTATATGTATTATTAATTATAATATTATATATAATTATGTTATTAATTTTTATATATTAATATAAAATTAATTTATACAGATTATAAATTAATTCCTTATACTTGGAATGCTATAGCTAAGGCAGTATTAGCCCCAGGGCAATATCTGCAATTTAAATCCTGGTGGTGGGAAGAAGCCAGGAGAGTGGCGATGATTAACGCCCAAGAAAACCCACCTAGATGTAATTTTGACCAGTTAACAGGAACTGGAACACATAGTAGCTTACAGCAACAGGTGCTGTTAGAGAATGCTGTTATTGCACAAATTAGAACTTGTTGCTTAAAGGTTTGGTCAAAAATAAAGGAGGCTAGCATCCCAGTCCAATCATTTTCTAAAGTTATATAAATAATATTAATATAATAATAATAATAATAATATTAAAATCTTATATAAATAATTAATAATAATACTAATCTTCTTGCTGATGCATTAAAAACTGCAATTCCCATTCTGCTAAATGCTATGGATGTGGGAAAGTGGGACATATGAAAAAAAAAAAAATTGTCTGAAGGCAAAAGTCCCACAAGGGAAAGCTAAACATGCTCCCGGAGTTATTAATGCAAATTATGAAGGAGAAATATAAATTATGATGTCTGCTTCTGGTATTATAAATATAAAGGCTGGAGAAAAAATGGCACAGTTATTATTACTTCACTATAAACAAATAGAGCATACAGCACCAGTTAAACAAACTAGAAGATTTAGTAGCACAGGAAAAAAGGTTTTTTAGCATACAGTCTTGGGAGGCCAAAGACCTCAATTTTTACAGTTTATTCCCAGAGGGAATAAAAATTATCAACCTAGTGGATTATAGGGCTAATATAACTATAGTTTTTACTTTGCACTGGCCTCAATCTTGGCCGATGCACAAGGTGAATGCAACTTTTACAGGTTGTAAACCTCACTAAAATTTTACAAAGCTCTAATGTACTTGAATGTCAAGGGCCTGAAGAACAAAAAGGCAAAATACAGCCATATGTTGCCTCCATTGCACTATCTTTGTGGGGAAGGGATCTTTTACAACAGTGGAAGGCTACAATTACTATACCTTCTTTACAGAAAGGTCATAGACAAATGATTTGTCAAGCTGGTGCTGGCGTCACTGACACCAATGTTCAGGACCAAAATTTATAAAAGAAGCCACTTCAAAGCGCTTCGCCCTGCCTTTAAAATGGAAAACAACTGAACCGGTTTGGGTGAAACAGTGGCCCCTAACAAGAGAAAAGTTGGAAGTGCTTCAAATTATTATCAAAGAATAAATACAACTAGGGCATATAGAAGCCAGCTCTAGTCCATGGAATTCCCCTGTCTTTGTTATAAAGAAAAAACCAGATAAATGGAGAATGTTAACTGATTTAAGAAGGATTAATGAGATTATTAAACCTATAGAACCTTTACAACCTGGAATTCCAAATCCAGCATTAAAGCCTTTGCTGTAATGGGCAAGCCCCGAGCCATTAAAACTAACAATGGCTCAGCATATTTATCAGATAAGTGTCAACAATTTTTTCAACAATTTGATATTAAACATATTACAGGAATTCCTGGAAACAATACAGGTCAAACAATTATTGAACAACAGAACCAAACCCTTAAGGAAATGCTACAAAAACAAAAAGGGGGAGAAGAGCTGGTATCAAGCCAGACTCCCCGATGAAGATTATTAAGAGCTCTATTTACTTTAAATTTTTTAAATTTGAATACAGATGCAGTGTCAGCTGCCGAAATGCATTGGGGACATAAACAGGAGGTCCCGGTAGAACAACCTATTATGTATCAAGATGTCACTACTAATCAATGGTGCCCGACTACCGTTTTAAGGTGGGGTCGAGGCTATGCTTATGTTTCCACAGGAACTAAGAAGTTCTAGATTCCTGATAAAAAAAATCAAGCTAAGGCATGGCAAGCAAGAGGAAGTGTGATGAAGCAGGACTAGAAGACCGGTTTTCACAGCTAACCATCCAGAGAGGACAAACAATTCGCACACAGTTGCCTCGCACCCGAAACACTTCTCCACCAACATGGAGACAGATGAAACGCCTATGCCAAGAAGGGGCATGCCTTGTGACTGCCCATGGAAGGCCCTGTAACTAATGACTCTAATTAGATGCCTGGACTTTTTAAAGATCGTGGGCCTTTGAAACCAGATGAAAAAGGGTCCAGTCCAATGGAATCAAACTACTGGAGAAATATCTTGTTTTAATTGTACTTTGTGACCTGTGTAAATAACTCTGAACTTTTTAATCACAATAGAGAAAGTTTGTATCTATTGCGAGCCAGAACAGGAGTATGATTACCTGTACAGATGGACCGACGATGGCAGGAAAGTTCTCTAGCTGGAGCTCTCCAAGCCATTGCGGAAGGAATATTAAAAAGGTCAAAAAGGTTTATTGGCATACTAATTGCTATAATTCTAGGATTGATTGCTGTAACAGCAACTGCAGCAACAGCTGGGGTGGCATTGCAGTGATCAGTCCAAACTGCTACTTTTGTTCAGGAATGGCATAAAGATTCAGAACAGTTATGGAGTTCTCAACGGAAAATTGATAATGAAATTAATGAACAAATAGCCAATCTTGAACAAACAGTAGCTTTATTAGGGGACCAAATTGTAAGCCTGCAAAGGCGATTACAATTAAAATGTGATTGGAACCATACTGGTCTGTGCCTTACAATGAGACAGCGTTTCCTTGGGATAAGGTTAAGAAACACTTATTGAATCATGGCAATTTAACACAAGAAATTATTGATCTTCAAGATCACATTTACACAACATTTCAAAAGAGATTAGAGGAGGTAACCGGACAGCAAGTTTTACAAGGTCTTATAAATGAGATACAGAATATGAATCCTATTCCACATATTCAAGCATTAATGGAAACCTCCTCAGGGTTGTTATTGCTAGTATTAATACTTTGCTTTGTTTTATATTTAGTCTGCAGAAGATCCCATAAAGCCGCAGCAGTGAACAATCAACGCAATGCTATTTTTTATGTCATAAACCTGAAGCAAAACAAAAAAGGGGGAAATGTAGCGGTAAAGTGGAAAGAAGTTAACTAGAAGAGGACGCTCTGCCGGGAGAAGGCGTGAGCCTGCAAGCGGGCCGCGTCAGAACAAAGTCTTGCACGCGAGACTTATTGTTCCGAGGCAGAACTTTCCTTGACGTGATGAATAGTCCATGAGGGCATAGAAAGTTCAGGGGAGGGTGCACTGCTGCAGGTGGAAAGAGTCTTTGTATAATATAGGAAATTAATAGTGTAATGAATAACTTAGCTTTGATGATTTCATAAAGCATGTTTGTTAATCATTGTTACTTGCTGTACCCCATTGTTAATCATTGTCACTTGCTGTACTCCATTGTTATTTGCTGTGCTCACCCCCAATAAAAGCCATGAGGGATCAGAGGATCTTGGCTATTCGCCTGAGCGAGCGGTAGCCCTCTGCTTCTCCGTATCCTGTCGTCCGACTCATCTCTGCGCCTCCGTTCACCAAGAACATCAATACCCGCGTCATGGCCTGCGTGTAGGGGAGCCTGGTCTGGGGAGTGAGTCCAAGAGCATGATGTGGTCTCTGCTCTCCCTCTTCTTGCTGTGGGTATGGAACGCGCTGCCGCGGTCCACACCTCGTCCACCCGGTGTGGTGAGGCTAAGGGACATACGCACATGTGAAGGCTTCACTTGTTTAGGATCATTTATTTTTTATTTTTTTGTTAATCCTCACTTGAGGATATTTTTTCATTGATTTTTAGGGAAGAGTAGAAGAGAGAGGGAAAGACAGAGAGAAACATTGATGAGAGAGAAACACATCTATTGGTTGCCTCCAGCACGAGCCCTGACCAGGGCCTGGGCCAGGAAGGAGCTTGCAACCAAGGTGCATGCCTTTGACCAGAATTGAACCCAGGACCTTTTGGGATGCAGGCCGATGCTTTATCCACTGAGCCAAACTGGCTAGGGCTTGTTTTAGATCAGGGGTCCTCAAACTACGGCCCGCGGGCCACATGCAAATACAAATATTGTATTTGTTCCCGTTTTGTTTTTTTTTACTTCAAAATAAGATATGTGCAGTGTGCATAGGAATTTGTTCATAGTTTTTTTTTTAAACTATAGTCCGGCCCTCCAACGGTCTGAGGGACAGTGAACTGGCCCCCTGTTTAAAAAGTTTGAGGACCCCTGTTTTAGATCATTTAGATGACAGCTAGTAATCATGATGATCAATTATAATAAATCTTTTTAATGTGAGTTTTCTCAATGTATATTTCTATTAATAGTTCAACTTTGCTGAAATAGTTGGTCTGACTGACAGGAAACACAGTTTTGCTCTGGTAGCAGGAATACCACAGGCAGAAATCAGTCTACAATGCACGCCTCCTTTCTGCTGACAAATTACACGTGCAGTTGAGCATGAGCTGGACAGCAGTTCTGTTATGTGTTCTCCCAGAGTCCTCCGGAGGGGGGTGAACGGAGTGGGGAACTGGCACACGGGGAGCGTGGAGTGAGCGACACGCCCTATTGGAGGCAGTTTTGTAATAAATATCAACATTTAAAACGTGGGTCCTTTGAGCTGGTAGTTCTCCTTCTAGGACTCGATCCTGTCACACCGGTGTGCAGAGGTGCTGGTGGCAGTGGTGTGGGAAGAGGAGAGAGCTGTTGACTGGAACGCTCCATAGGCAGGTGAACTCTGCCAAGCCAGGCGGCCACCAGAGAGCACGGTCGCTCCCAGCATCAGTACACACAACTGCAGGCAGCCCCGACTCGCGGCTTTCCCGCCCTCCCGTGTGCGAAAGCGCTAGGCAGGTCGTGGAGTGCACTTCGCAGTTTGATCGTTTCTGGCTCGGGACATGCTGGACGAAGCTCTCATGGTGCCACCGATCACAGGGTCAACAGCTGACACTCCGCAGCAGGAGTGGGGCCATGTGGCCTGAGGGCCATGTAAGCCCGTGAGATCACGTGCTCTGGCTCTGCCAGGCATTGGGGGTGAGTTAATTAAATGTTTGACCAAATATAGCAGCTAATTCTAAGGTGATGATTTTGTATGGCCCGGGAATCTATATAATAAAAGCCCAGCGACCATGCGGCAGAAAGACCAACTGGAACGACCTGTTGCTATGACGTGCAGCCGCTGGCGCTGCGGCTGAGCCCGAGGGCCCTGTGGCCAGTTGTGCGGCAGCCACCAAGGCGCTGATGATGAAGGTGAAGGTGGCCAGTGTGAGCGCAGCTTGAGGTGAAGGCTCTGTGGGACGAATTCAGTCAGCTGGGCATCGAGATGATCGTCACCAAGGCTGGCAGGTCAGGGCGCCCCTCTCCCCGCTGCGACCCTCCCCATGTGGTGCCAGTCTTGGGCAGCGGGCTTTGGCCCGATCCACGCGGGCGAGACTGAGAAGCGGGTGGGGGTGCGGCTCCTTCGCTCCGAGTCCCGGCTCTAACGACAGCGCCTGGTGCCGGCCGGAGGGGACTGCTCAGGAGGCCGGGAAGGCAGCGGAGAGAAACCCTGTGAGCCAGCCGCCCGGGACCGGGCACCGCCGGAAACGGACCGGCTCAGAGCTCCCCGAGCGTGGGGGGCAGGCAGCCGCCTGGGAGGGGCCTCGCCACCAGCGGCTCCCTGTGGATCCCGCCTCAGAGGAAACTCGTCTTTGTTTCCTTAGTTCAGTCCCTCCCGGCTGCAGAGGAGCAGCAGGGCATGTTTTAGGGGAGAATGAAGACGCTACAGCAATGTGTTCTGGTCCGTGGAGGCGGCGGCCCAGTGGTCTGAGGC
>NW_005876522.1:0-9862 GCF_000147115.1 Myotis lucifugus | reverse complement strand
GTGGATTCCCCCAGTGGGGCGTACAGGAGGCAGCCAATATATGTTGCACTCTCACATCGATGTTTCTCTCTGTCCCTCTCCCTTCTCCTCTCTCTCTAAAAATCAATCAAAAATAAATTTTAAATGTCAGACTTAACTTTTTTTTTAATTGCAAGACAAAGATTTCACCCTTGTTACTGGGGTCCAGACTTTGTAGCTTCCTCTAAACCAGGGGTGGGCAAACTTTTTGACTCGAGGGCCACAATGGGTTCTTAAACTGGACTGGAGGGCCGGAACAAAAGCATGGATGGAGTGTTTGTGTGAACTAATATAAATTCAAAGTAAACATCATTACATAAAAGGGTACGGTCTTTTTTTTTTTTTAGTTTTATTCATTTCAAACGGGCCGGATCTGGCCCGCGGGCCATAGTTTGCCCACGGCTGCTCTAAAACCCTTCAGTTCTGATTGTGTAGAAAGGGGTCATTTAGTTCAACTGTATCTGCTTCTTGTGCCACACAGGGAAGCTGAGTTATTGCCAAATCAGATCCAGGTTCTAGGCTCCAGTGAGGTTCCAATTTGAGACAAAAATCTTTGTATGAGTATCAATGGAGAGATCCTCTGTTTATAGAGCCATTTGGGAGGTTTCTTCCAAAAATATGTTGTTGAACATGATGCCAGTATCTCAAGGGCAAGCAGGTGAGAGACAAAGAAAGGGTTCAAGTAGGTTGTGAGGAGAGATTCATGACATTGAGACTTCTGAAGGCACCCTTGGTGCCTTCTGAACTCCCACCACTGAAGGCAGACTTTTTAAAACAAAAATAAAAGTTGGGTGCATAATTTCTAGAGAGGAAAAAGAATGAATACATTTTTAAAAGATTTGTTTTACATCTAAGCAGATTAAAAGCTATATGGAAACATAAGATGACACTGGATTTTGCACACACACACAAAAATCAAAGGCAGAGTGGTGGGTAGCAGGAAGTCTTGCAGGCAGCAGAGGCTGGCTTGATAAAGTTCCTCCTCATCATGTCATTGAATTACAAAATAATAAAATAAATATGCAGGGGGAACACACAAGAAGTAAGAGGAAATTTAGATTCTAGCTCAATCAATTTTATTTTTTTAATATATTTTATTGATTTTTTACAGAGAGGAAGGGAGAGGGATAGAGAGTTAGAAACATCGGTGAGAGAGAACATTGATCAGCTGCCTCCTGCACACCCCCTCCTAGGGATGTGTCTACAACAAAGGTACATGCCTTTGACCGGAATTGAACCTGGGACCTTTCAGTCTGCAGGCCAATGCTCTATCCACTGAGCCAAACCGGTTAGGACTAGCTCAATCAGTTTTATCACCATTTTGCTGTAAAGTTAATTTTAACTATTTCTCTTGCATATAAATCTTTAAAAGATAATACTCTGTGGTCAACTAGAAATGCATGTCTACAACTGCAACAAATGAATAATATGAGATTAAAACCAATTCTCAAAAGCTGAAGAAGCACTCAAAGGAGGTAATCTATGGGTCGGCTCTGGGGCAGGTAACAAGCAAGATTTGGGGCAACAGTTCTGCTGACTGATCTGCCTAAATTAAGCTCAAACCAGGATGAAGGAAGGTCCAGTATTGCTTGATGGACTGAATCTTGGGAAGCAAGATGTCTCCAAGGCAACAGAAGACCTACTGGGGTAGTCAGGGCTCCTACTGGCTCAGCTGTCAATTTTTTTTTAAGTAGACCAACTCCTGCCCTGCCGGGTCTGATCAGCAGCCCCTGAATGATGGATGAACAGATTACTCAAACACAATTTGACTGTGCCAGAGAGGGCTAAGGGGACCCTGGCTTTAGTAGCCAGAGCAGCCTCTATTACCTGCCTCGTTAGGCCTTTATTGGAATTCTTTATCTTTAGATACAATCAGTAGGGTGAGTAATGTTGGGAGGACACATGTGTTTACATTGTACTCTAGGAAGGGCATCCAAGGGTTAAGCATAAGGATTCCAGTAAACACCCAGGGGTCTGCATATGCACAGGCTTGTTTGGAAAGGTCAAGGAATAATTAGGGGCGCTGCCTTGGACACTCCCCTAAATCTCCCCTAAGTCAGAATTCTGATAAACAGGGCAGGCAGCCTTCCACACACTTCCCTTTTCCCAGAATGTCCTCCTTACAACTTTCCAACCAAGTCTCTTGTGTGCCCCAACATTGCCCCAAAAGGGGGTCTGTCTGGATGGCAAAGCATCAAGATACATGGTACTCTGCAAGAAGAAGGTATTGTATGAGCAGTAAAGGCATAATGCCTGGATTTTCTTTACCCAAAATAAATTCATCTGAAGATAAATCATCTACATACCTGCTGAAAGCCACGTGACCTTCCTTATTAAAATAAGAGGTTTCTAAGGTACAAAGTAGCAGAATCATGGTTTCGGCACATCCTTAGTATATCCTATGCTTAAAGGTGTCTTGCACCCACACACTCTGCAATACCTGGCCCAGGGCTCCAGGGTGCGTCACCCAGCCATCGGGGGCTCTGTGAAGCCTGAAAAGTAACAAAGGAAGAAATGTCAGCATGGAACCTGATTAGATGTGTGGGGCCATTAGGGAGAGGAAGGAGAGAGGGAGAGAAGAGGGGAGCATGAAAGGAAAACTTTCCCAGAGGGTACAGTCACCAAGATACGGGGACTATTACCCTGTCACCACAAGGTTCGCTATGTGAATTCGATTAACTTTTTTAACAAGTAGACTGATTCCTCTTTAAACAATAATCCTGGTACAATTTCTGGTCTTTTGGGGTCAATCCTGGTGCTTTGTATAGTGGATTTTTGCACATCTTTTGAAAGATTTATTCACGGTACTTCATTTCTTGATTTTATTATACATGGTTTGTTTTTATTTAATTTCTTTGGTTGCTGGTAGATATTCATGTGGTTGGGGTTTTTTTACACTGACTTTACACCTGGAAACCTTCTAAACTCTTATCAATGCTAAGAAAGTACAGTGGGGCCTTGATTTACGAGTGTCCTGACTAACAAGTTTTTTGAGATACCAGCTGTCTCTCAGCCGATTTTTTGCATTGAGTTGATAGAGTAATTTGAGTTAACGAGCTCCTTAACGAGCTCCTTAACGAGCTCGGTCTCGGAACGAATTAAACTCCTAAGTCAAGGCCCCACTGTATCTGTAGAATCATGTGGATTTTTGTGTATACCAATTATACCACCTGTGACTAGTGACTGTTTTGTTTCTTCTTTTCCCAGTCCCCTGTATTTTGTCTGCCTTTGCTTCTTTTTTATTTTTATTTGTATGATTTTATTTTTCAATTATAGTTTCCATGTAATATTATTTTTGTATTTAGTTTTCGTGGGCTGCCTTTTCTTGGCGCTCCCGCACTGGGTAGGCCCTCCAGCACATGCTGAAAGGAAGGGCTGGTCATTGTTCTCAGAATATCAGGGAAAGCTTTCTCTGCTGTGCTTTTACACTGTAAGCTTTTTATGAATACACTTTATCAGGTGATGAAAGTTTCCTTCTATTCCAAGTTTGCAGAGGTTTTTATCGTGAATATTGAATTGAAATCAAATATACAGGGTGTGCCAAAAAATGTATACACACTTTAAGGCTGATAGCTCCATTGATGTTTCTTTTCAGATTTAACCCATTGGAATTAATCATGGGTTAATAGTGTGTATACATTTTGGGGGACACCCTGTATTTCTGAAGGCACTGAAATGACCCATTAAGTGACAAATTCCACTCATTAACACGCCAAAGTTAAACTGAGCTTGCCTTCCTTGGGTAAATGCAGAACCCAGTGTTGACCCTCACAGATGTTCTAGAATCGTTTTTGTAGAACGGGAGTTACTTAGTCCTTGACTATTTGAAAGAACTCAGCTGTAGTCACTTGGGACTGCTGTTTTCTCTGAAGGATGATTCTTTCACCTACTAATGGAGAATAGGCCTAAAAGCTAAACTGTCTGAAACTCCAGCTTTGTCTCCTACTAGCCATACAACCTTAGGCAAGTTACTTGATCTGTGATTTAGTATAATCATCAATAAATAAGAATGAGTCAGCCCTGGCCGGCATGGCTCCGTAGTTGAGTGTCCACCCATGAACCAGGAGGTCACAGTTCGATTCCCGGTTAAGCACATGCCCAGGTTGTGGGCTTGATCCCCAGTGGGGGGCATGCAGGAGGCAGCTGATCAATGATTCTCTCTCATCATTGATGTTTCTCTTTCCCTCTCCCTTCCTCTCTGAAATCAATAAAAATATTTTTAAATAAATAAGTAAAAATTTAAAAAAAAGAATGAATCATAACACCCCCTACCTTAATGATCTAACATATCTACATACTTAGAATGGTGCCTGGACATATAGCAAGTGCCATGCATTTGCTATTATTATCTTTGACTTGATTTCTTTATTATAAAACGACTTAAGTTTTCTCATTTTTAAATTGTTTTAATTATGATAAGATAAACATAACATAAAATTTATCATCCTAATCATTTTAATAATACAGTCCAATAGCATTAAGTATATTCAACTTGTGCAACCATCACCAGCATCCATCTCCAGACCTTTTTCATCTTGAAAAACTGAAACTGTATCCATTAAACAATAACTCTTCATTCCCCATGCCCCCTGCCCTTAGCAAACACCATTCTGCTTTCTGTTTCTATGAATTTGACCACTCTAGGTACTTCATGTAAGTGGAATCTTGCAGTATTTGTTTTTTGTGTGTGTGTATGTTTGGCTTATTTCATGTATTACCAAGTCTCCAAAGGCTGTCCATGTCATAGTATGTGTCAGAATTTCCTTCCTTTTTAAGGTTAAATAATATTGTGATCACGAGGAAGACTACTGCCATGAACAATTTTGAATTTTTTTTAAATTACTCAAAAATAAAGTGTCCTGTCTTGGGCATCTTTCCAGGTTATATCTGCTTTCATTGTCTTTATTATATACTAGTAATTCTGTAGGTTAAAGAAATGATACTATTGCAAAATACTTTGACCATAGAAATGCAAGTTAGTTAGGTCCCGTTGGATGCAATTGATCATTGACCCATTTTGCATCTATTTGAAATTTATTTCAGCATTTCTTATCTGCCTCGTGTGTGTGTGTGTGTGTGTGTGTGTGTGTGTGCAGGCACATGTGTGTTTGACTTCTACTCATGATTTTGTATTCCTTGAAATATTACCTGTGTGAATTCTGGGTCTTAAAGATGGGTTCCTCCACTGAACATCTGTGTTTGCTTCCATCAGAAACCTGAGGCACTATAATTGATAAGCATTTTGTAACTAAATTATTAGCTTGATGTTCAGACTATCTTGATGATGTGAATTAATACTGCAAAGCTATGTGAGTGCCAGTTTTATGCTTGACTTTTCAGATAATCTGTGTCTACAACCTGCCTTCATAAGCAGATTAACTTGCTGTGTCCTCCCAACTATGGATTTTTTCCTAACTTCCACTTGCACAGCTTGCAAGGGCGCCCAGGTTTATGTGGGAAGTCTTCTCTTAGATGCTCCCTGGGTGGGCCTTAAACTTTACCTCATGTCCTGGGGCCATAAAAACTCACATTCACAAGGAGTTCGCAATGAATTCGGTGTGAATGCTGCCTTCAATGTTCTACTTACCTCTTCAGGTTCCTGCTTTCACTTATTTGTGTGTGGTGTGTTTTTTTAAAATTTATTTTGTTGGGGTTTTTTTGTGTTTTTTTTACCTCTGAAGATTCTACACTTTCTTCACAGGCCACCAATGCCTTTAAAAATATGTTTTAAATTATTTTATCCAGAATTATCAAATGAGTTCTCTATGAGAGGTTCCAAAAACACATAATAAAATCCTCACTTGTGTACCTGTGGAGCTAGGCTCATTTAAAAGTATATTTCAGTTCAAACCCAGCATCGGTCACTGTATCTCTTCCTTGAGATGTGGGCATGTCTTAGACCTTTAGAGTCAGAAGGACCTTAGGGCTCAGCTGGACTTCCTCTGATGGAGAGGAAGCTGTATTTCAAGAAGTCAGCTTAGGAGAACCAAGATGGCGCCGTAAGGTACAGACCTGTGCATGCTGCCTCCCACAACAACACTGAAAATACCAACTATAAGACAAAACACCTATCATTCAGAACCATGGGAAAGCTGGCCCAGTGGAAGTTCTACAACTGGAAGGAAAGAAAGAAGAGCATTGAGACTGAGTAGGATATGCAGAGGCACCAAGAACAGAGGTACGGAGTTCGCGCCGCCGGGCTGCAACTGGATGCGCGGTTGCGCGGTTTTTTCAATTGAAAGGGGTTACAAACTCTTCGAATCCACTGAGCTTGTTTGGGCGGGTCAGAAAGCAAGGGCGGCTTTCTCGCACTCGGGGACGCGGAGTCGCGGAGAGGCAAGGAGTCTTGGGAGATGCCATTGCTGTTTGCTCCGTCCTGGTGATTCCCTGAGACCCCGCCCTACTCAATTTACATACCACCCAAACTGTGCCAGTGGCACAAAAGGAACCACCTGCGCGTTTGCAGCTTAACCCAACAAACTGCAGATTTCAACTCCTCGCACCCATAAGGGACACACTCAAGAAGCAGAATCAGGTTTGGAGGAAGCCAGAACCGGACCCGGCTGGGCCGGCAACATGGAACCGCTGTACCAGCAAATGCACAAACAGGTCCACCAGATCCCGTCTCACATGGGATGCCGGGAGACAGCAGACAAGCAGTCTGTGCACTTAGTAGAAAATGAAATCCAAGCAAGCATACCAGATATTCAGCCAGCAAGAACGCCTGGAGATTTTGTCCAGCAAGGAGCCGCCCAACAAAAGACAGAATACCAAAATTCGTGTTGACCAGTTAAAGTATGATGTCCAGCACCTGCACACTGCCCTCAGAAACTTCCAACATCGGCGATACGCAAGAGAGCAGCAGGAGAGACAGCGAGAGGAGCTTCTGTCTCGCACCTTCACCCCCAACGTGGGATGCGGCGCCCCCTGTGAGGCTGAGACGGCCCCTGTGAGGCTGAAATGGCCCCTGTGAGGCTGAGATGGCCCCTGTGAGGCTGAGACGGTCCCTGTGTGGCTGAGACAGTCCCTGTGTGGCTGAGACAGCCCCTGTGAGGCTGAGACGGCCCCTGTGAGGCTGAGACGGTCCCTGTGTGGCCGAACACAGGGACACGTCGTGGATGGAAATAGCTACATTTTCTATGTGTATGACCGGGCAACAAAAAGCGTACACCAGCCGAAACCGGTTTGGCTCAGTGGATAGAGCGTCGGCCTGTGGACTGAAAGGTCCCAGGTTCGATTCCGGTCAAGGGCATGTATCTTGGTTGCAGGCACATCCCCAGTAGGAGATGTGCGTGAGGCAGCTGATCGATGTTTCTCTCTCATCGATGTTTCTAACTCTCTATCTCTCTCCTTTTCTCTCTGTAAAAAATCATTAAAATATATTTTTTTTAAAAAAGCGTACACCTATGGATGAGGACAGTGGGGGGGTAAGGGCAGAGGGTGGGGTGGGAACTGGGTGGAGGGGAGCTATGAGGGGAAAAGGGGGGAACAACTGTAATAATCTGAACAATAAAGATTTATTTTAAAAAAATGAAAATCCAAAAAAAAAGAAGAAGTTAGCTTAGGCCATTCAGCTGAGCTCGAGGGGCTCAGGTTCTGACACAAGCCTGTGTTCTTTCCTCACTGCAAACTGTCCACCCACACAGGACAATCAGGAAATAGTTCTTAGAGAAGCGCTGGACCCATTCAATCTTGTAAACTCCTAAATAAATGTAGGTATTTTTCTTTTGTTTTGTTTTAGAAACTGGGCTATTAAACTAAAATGTAAATGCCAGTTGTATTTTTTTCTCACTCTTTCTTTTTACATTTTTAAAAAATAATTTGGGAGAGAGAGAAACATTGATCGGTTGCCTCTCTCTGTGCCCTGACCAGGGATCAACTGCAACCTGGGTATGTGCCCTAACTAGGAATTGAACCCACCACCTTTTGGTGTACTGGACAACACTTGACTAACCAACTGAGCCATATGGGCCAGGGCTCTCTCTTCTTTCTAAACTTGAACTCTTACAAAGAGGAGGGACCCACCCACTGGCTCTGAGGTGGGAGGGGGTGGAGGTCTCTAGAAGTCTCAGCTGGTCCTTCTACCTGGAAGACCAGTGGGACTAAGAGGGCAGGAGAGGAAAAGACTGGAAAAGATGGACTGGATCAGCAGTTAACTTTTTCTAGATGACAACAGGGGCCCATGGAGCGTTTCCAAGAGAGAGTGACATCATTATAGTCCTGCTTGAAAAAAATGCTCCTCCTTTCTCCAGTAACGGTGACTTGGAAGCCACCAGTGCTCTGGCGTTTGTATGTATCAGGTTTTGCCTTTCAAATACATTATCTCAATGGATCCATACGAAGAACGTGTGGATGTAATCCACATTGCTCACATTGTTAGAAAAAGTTACTTTCACGTACATCTTCCTACGTAATCTTTACAGCCGGTCATACAAAGGAGTGAACAAGCAGGGCATGAAGCAAAGGCAGGGGAGGCCGGGGCCACTTTGGGAAGAGATGCCTTGCTGAAGGGGGTGGCTATGCATATAAATGCTTCCTTTTGTGTGAAGGGGGTTGCGTGGAAGGACTTAGAAGACTTTCCCCAAGAAAGCATCAAAGTGGCCACATGCGAAGGAAACTGATGAGAGGTGGGCAAAGTTTTCACTGTATGTATGCCATTTGATATGTTTTTTAAAATTTTTGAGCCATATGAATGTATCCCTCAAATTTTCATATTAATAAAAATTCATATTAATAAACAAGTAAGAACAATTGTTTAAGAGATTGCCATTCTTTGACTCGGTTTTATCATGTAGAAATGCATGCCCAATGCAGCTAGATCTTGACATTTTCAAGAAAGGCCAAAAATTGAGATTTGGGATTGATTTTTTCTTTCACCTTTCCTCATTTAAGAAAATGTTTAATCTGACAAAATTTAAACTCACAGAAAAGTTGCAGTACGAGTACAAAAGTCCCCATATAAAAATCCTTCAGTGAGTTTCCTCAAACATTAAGATTTTATTACATTTGCTTTATTTTTTTCTCTGTATGTATGATAGATAGATGATAGGTAGGTAGGTAGGTAGGTGGATAGATAGATAGATAGATAGATAGATAGAAAGATAGATTTTTTCTAAACTGAGAAGTTGAAGACATGATGCCTCTTTCTACTGAAATAATTGTACATATATTTTCTAAATGCATACATTCTCTTACACAACTTCAGTGAAATTATCAAAACCAGGAAGTAAGTTAGCATTGCTATTCAGATTTTGTCAATTCTCCCAGTAATGCCTTTTAACATAAAAGAAAAAACTGGATCATGTTTTGCATTTAGTTTTCATGTCTGTTTAGCTTCCTTTAATCTAGAACAGTTATCCTGTCTCCGCTTGGCTTTCAGAATCGTGACAATTTTTAAGATTACAGGCCTGCAGTAGATTATATTTTCCAAAAATGGTCAAAACAATATTTCGAGTCCCACATGCTCTTCTATAAACACCTCACTACTCTCCGTTAAGAGGCGGGGTCTATTTCACTCGCACTGAACTGGAGTGTAATTGTTACTGCTTTGACAGGGATGGCAGAAGTGATGCTGTGTGTCTTCTGAGGCCAAGTCATAAAAAGCATGTGGATTTTGCCTAGTTTTCTATCTCTGTCTCTATCTCTTTTTCTCTACTTGCCCTGGGAACCCAGCCACCATGCTGTGAGTAAGCCAAGCAAGCCACGTGGAAAGACAAAATATAGTGTTTCTGCCAACAGCCCAGCCGAGATCCCAGCCAACACAAGCATCAACACCAGACAGAACGTGAATGGAGCCTGCAGACATTCCAGCCTTCAGACCTGGAGTCCTGTGACTGAGACCAGA
>NW_005876521.1:0-9869 GCF_000147115.1 Myotis lucifugus | reverse complement strand
CACCCCTTTCCCCCCCAAGCATAGTCAGTCCATTCCCTTTCTATGTCCCTGATTCTATTATAATCACCAGTTCATTCTGTTCATCAGATTATTTATTCACTTGATTCTTAGATTCACTTGTTGATAGATGCGTATTTGTTGTTCATAATTTGTATCTTTACCTTTTTCTTCTTCTTCCTCTTCTTAAAGGATACCTTTCAGCATTTCATATAATACTGGTTTGGTGGTGATGAACTCCTTTAGCTTTTCCTTATCTGTGAAGCTCTTTATCTGACTTTCAATTCTGAATGATAGCTTTGCTGGATAAAGTACTCTTGGTTGTAGGTTCTTGGTATTCATCACTTTGAATATTTCTTGCCACTCCCTTCTGGCCTGCAAAGTTTCTGTTGAGAAATCAGCTGACAGTCGTATGGGTATTCCCTTGTAGGTAACTGAGTTTCTTTCTCTTGCTGCTTTTAAGATTCTCTCTTTGTCTTTTGCTCTTGGCATTTTAATTATGATGTGTCTTGGTGTGGTCCTCTTTGGATTCCTTTTGTTTGGGGTTCTCTGCGCTTCCTGGACTTGTAAGTCTATTTCTTTCACCAAGTAGGGGAAGTTTTCTGCCATTATTTCTTCAAATAGGTTTTCAATATCTTGCTCTCTCTCATCTTCTGGCACCCCTATAATTCTGATGTTGGTACGCTTGTAGCTGTCCCAGAGGCTCCTTACACTATCTTCACACTTTCGGATTCTTTTTTCATTTTGCTTTTCCGGTTGGGTGTTTTTTGCTTCCTCGCATTTCAAATCTTTGACTTGATTCTTGCGCTCCTCTGGTCTGCTGTTGGGAGTCTGTATAATATTCTTTATTTCAGTCAGTGTATGCTTACTTTCTAGTTGGTCCTTTATCACACCATCGAGGGTCTCATTAGATTTCCTGTACATCTCATCAAGTTTATCGACAGACTCTAGAAGCCTCTTGAGAGACCTCAAAAGTGTGGTTTTGAATTCTATATCCAGTAGCCTGCTTTCCTCCGGTTCTGTCCTTTGTGGCCTGTTTCTTTGTCTTGGCATTTTTTATGCTTCGTTGTGTTGATAGAGTGGCTTTCCGTGTTAAGTGTCCCAATTACCTGAGGTAGACGCTCTTGGTGCACCCCCTTGTGGTCTCTGTGAGCAGTCTTGTTGTAGTCAACCCTTGATTGTTGTAGGTAATTACTACTTGACCTCCAGGCCAACTGGCTGTGAGAACCAGCTGTGTCTGCAGTGGGAGAACTTCTGTCCTCTAGGGAGGTGCTAATCTAGCCTTTGCCTGAGGCTATCCGGCAAATGGCTCTGTGCAGGGCTTGGGCAGGGCGGGTCCCACGGGATCAACAGGGCAGAGGAGGGAGCAGTTATGGCTGCTCTCAGTCCGTCCCCAGGGGCTCTGCCTCTCTGTCCCAGCAACCGCTGCAAACCTCGGAGGGACCGAAGCCAGACAGTCCCGCTTCTCCCGTTTGAGTCTGGGTCCCTAGAGACTCGCCCGGAACTGGAGCTCAGAGTCTGAGGCTCCCTCCAGATTGAAACAGACAACCGCGCCCTCAGCCACCAGCCCGCGCCGCGCGCACTCCGCACCTTAGTATTTTACTTCAGCACTGCGCCTCCTCTGATTCTCGGTTCCTCCTAGTTGTAGAACTTCCACTCAGCCAGCCTTCCTGTGGTTCTGGATGATGTCCGTTCCGTCTTTTAGTTGTATTTTTGAAGTGGTTGTTCGAGGCAGCAAACTCCCACGTTAACCTATGCCGCCATCTTGGTTTCACCGAGTATGTTCATTTTTATTTTGATATTTGCCAAACTGTTCTTCAAAGAAGTTATATACATTTTATTTTATTTTTTTATGAATTATTTATTTATTTATTTTTAATTAATTTATTTTCTTTATTGATTAAGGTATTAAATATGTGTCCTTATCCCCCCATCCCCCGTTGTATGCATTTTAATTGTCTAAACAACATTGTATGAGAGTACCTGTTTCTCTGTATTTAACTTTTTGATAATTTTCTGATCCTCTAGATAAAAATGATATCTCATGTCACTTATTTTATTGTGTATGAGGTTGAGCATATTTTTGTATGCTAAGTCATTTGCATTTTTGTTAATTGTCTTTGTGTCCTCTGCCCGTTTTGTTGGACTTTTTATATTGACTTGTATTTACTTTTATATATTATGAAAGTTAGCATTGTTACATGCTGCAAATGCTTTCCCCCATTTGACTTTGCTTGTTAGCTTTTTCCTTGCCCAAAACTTAATTTTTATATGTAGTCAAATTTATTACTTTTACTTTTCTTGTATGACTTGGATTTTGTATCATGTTCTACAATACTGTTTTTATTTTATTTATTGGTTGATTTTTTGTGAGAGTGGGGGGAGGGATGGAATATCAGTTTGTTGTTCCATTTATTTACGTATTCATCAGTTGATTTTTGTATGTGCCTTGACCAGGGATTGAACCCACAACCTTGGTGCATTGGGTTGATGCTCTATCCAACTGAGCTACCCAGCCAGGGCCCATTAGGATGTTGTTTGTGCCTAATTGTTTCAAACTTATGTCACAGACACATCTGTTTCCTGACTTCCCATCACTCTGTATATCACAAATATACTAAACTCCTGTTTGACCTTCTGTTCTAATTAAGTTGTCTGCCTTATCATTTGTTTATTCATCCACTGAATTATCAACTTGTTGATTCAGTGTTCTCTACAGTTTCTAGGCACTGTGCCATGGATTGGGGGTGCAGTGGTGAACACAGGGGCATCTGCCCTGTCCTCACAGAGCTCATTGAAAGCATAGCAGTATATGGGATTCACTTCAAAAGTCATTGAAAATGGGATGAAGGCTATGACAGAGAATCAGGAGTCCTACCCTAATTTGGGGTGGGGGAGGTCATGAGGGTGATCAGGGAAGGCTTTCTTGAGAGAATGCATCTGAATGGAAACCTACAGCCTGAGTGGGAGTTACCAAGACTTTAGGGCAGTGATGGCGAACCTATGACACGCGTGTCAGAGGTGACACACGAACTCATTTTTTTGGTTGATTTTTCTTTGTTAAATGGCATTTAAATATATAAAATAAATATCAAAAATATAAGTCTTTGTTTTACTATGGTTGCAAATACCAAAAAATTTCTATATGTGACACGGCACTAGAGTTAAGTTAGGGTTTTTCAAAATGCTGACACGCCGAGCTCAAAAGGTTCGCCATCACTGTTTTAGGGAGTGGATCGCAGGGTGTCAGTGGAGAGGGACCAGAGATCTTCCATGTCAAGGAAGCTGCCTGGGAAAGGGCTTTGGGGTAGGAAGTGGTGTGTTGTGTCTGAGAAACCAGCAAAAGGCCACTGTAGCTGGAATAAGCCTGAGAGGAGGATGGAGGGGCTCAGAGGAGTAGGTGTTTGGGGAAGGGTCTCCTGGGCTGTGTTACAGATTTGGTCATTTGTTCCATGATTCTTTGACTCTAGGACTTCTTTTATGTATATCCTCTAACATCTCAATAGAATTCCCAACACATTGGTTCAATGGAATTTTATCACTTTGGCTTTTTGTTGTTTGCATGGTTCTGTTTAATCTCTTATTGATTATAAACTGCTTTAGAAAATATACTGAGACTTCTTAAGAGAACATCTAGCCCTAGCTGGTTTGGTTCAGTGGATAGAGCATCAGCCTCCGGACTGAAGGGTCCCAGGTTCTATTTCGGTCAAGGGCACATGCCTGGGTTGCAGGCTCGGTCCCCATTGGGGGGCGTGCAGGAGGCAGCCGATCAATGATTCTTTCTCATCATTGATGTTTCTACCTCTCTGAATCAATAAACATATATTAAAAAAAAAAAAGAGGGAGAACATCGTCCATGCTGTGTACAGCCTATGAGATCTAGGAATTCTTTCGGATGAGTACATTTCTCAACAGCAGCATTAGGAGTTAAGCAGACACGCAATGGGTTTCCTCTTCAGTTTTACCTCCTGGTGATTAGAGTTGCTTCTGAGAGGATAGCGTTGAGACAAGTCATGAGGCCAGATCAGCCTCTCTGGTTAAGAGTGTGCTGATGGGTTAATCATATCTGCCACAGCACAGAAAATGGGATGACTGCCATGGTGCTGCCTACTTGCCATTTGTGGCCTGGAACATCAGTTATAAAGAAAGGTGCTCTTTCACCCTGCGCCTAGGTGTCTGGCACAGGTATATTTGGGCAAGGGTCGCTGTTGCCTTGGGGGCACATGGAACCATCTCCTTACTGACGTGAACTTTTAACCCTAGTCCCTGCCTAAGGATACTAATGCCTCTGGTTTAGGTCAGGTTCATCTTTTTTACTTGGTATAACTACATATTTTCAGAAAGTGCCAGGATTTATGTGTTTGTGTCCACCAACTTGGAGGAGTGACCTCTCTATCCGGAGCTATATTTTCCCCTGGAAATGATCAGAGTTAATAGCAGCATCTGCAAAAATGTATTGATTAACACAGCTATGAATCATTTATGCTATAACTGGCAGTGCAACTAATTGATGTACTGGTTTCAGGGTGTAGGCGGAGCACTGGGCATCTGTAGTCCATCCCCTTTCCCACCCACCCTCTGGTGGGAGCTGCCTGGGCCTCCCACAGCTCATGGGGAAGGCAGGCATTAGAGAGGATGTGTAGTGGGATGAGCTCAGAGCCAAAAAGCATTGGGAGCCATTACAAGGCCGCTTTCATCAGAAAATCAAACTTCCAGGATATCTGGCGGGAAGCCATTGTTTGCTGCTCTAGAAATAGTCAACAAAATGACATAATCGAGTAGTGGTCATTTCATGGAAAACAGAGGGCCTGGGGAGCAGCCAGACCATCATCTAGCTTTTTGTGCATTTAGAATGATATTTAAACGAAGGTTATTCTACTTTACTGTGTGGAAATGTGTCTCGTTATGAGTTAAAGACAGACTTTGCATTACACACAGGTCATCTTCAGCTTTATTTCCCTCTGTAGATGGAAGGAAGCACATCTTTATGTGCTAGAGTTTTGCTCTACACATGCTCTATCCTTTTATTTTATTATTATTTTAAATACATATATATATATGTATATATATATATGTGTGTGTGTGTATATATATATATGTGTATATATATGTATATAATTGATTTCAGAGAGGAAGAGAGAGGGAGAGAGAGATAGAAAACTCAATGATGGGAGAGAATCATTAACTGGCTGGCTCCTGCACACCCCCCACTGGGGACAGAACCCGCAACCTGGGCATGTGCCTTGACTGGGAATCAAATCATGACTCTTGGTTCATAGGTAGACACTCAACCACTGAGCACTCTGGCTGGGCACATGTTCCATTCTTTTTTTTTTTTTAATATATTTTTATTGATTTCAGAGAGGAAGAGAGAGGGAGAGAGGGATAGAAACATCAATGATGAGAGATAATCATTGATTGGCTGCCTCCTGCACACCCCCTACTGGGGATCAAGCTACAACCCAGGCATGTGCCCTTGACTGGAATTGAATACAGGACCCTTCAGTCCACAGGCCGATGCTCTATCCACTGAGCCAAACCGGCCAGGGCAATGTTCCATCCTTTTAAACATCAAGGAGTTGGTTGTCACCTGACCTCGGGGCTCTTGCAGTGCTTTTGTTTGTCCCATACAGTTTGGCACATCATTGATCAATTGCCGGGAGCCGGTACATCCTTGCTGCTTGACACAGTTGCTGCAGGAAAGAAACATCTGCACAGCATGTTTCAAGGGACCTGGCGTATATAGCATAATGTTCTTAATATGTTTGCTCCCCTTAGCGCTATGTGTTTTAACCAAGGTCACCTCTCCGAGAAAGGTTGTTTCCCAGGTGGGGATTTTTCCCTGAGGTTAGGGAGGGGATACAACCCCTTAACTAAGTGCCAGGCGGGTAGTTAATCACTTTAACTACAAACAATCACGCTTAAGCTACATAATCTTTACTCCCTGGAATGGAGATAAGAAACGCCCTAACCTTTGCAATAGAAATGGACAGGATTAAAATCGACTGGTATAAATACAGATGTAACAAGACAATAAACATCAGATCCTGGCTAGAGATCATAGCAAGAAAACATGGCAAGAGAACCTGACTGGAGATCTGGGCTAGAACCTGGCTGAAGAACCTAGACACAGAACCTAGAAACAGAACCTAGCGAGAGAACCTGGCTGAAGAACCTAGACAGAACATGGCTAAAGAACCTGGAGGGAGAACCTCGCCATGATGATCACCTGAATGCAGCCTTCGAGTCCTTCCTTCTTCGCCGACTCCGTCCACACCTTTGGGGACCCCTGGACCTGTTGGGGTTGGACCCCAGCAATCACCCCCGTGTTGTTTACAGTGTAGGGGGGACAAAAGGGAAGTTGGGAGTTACTTGGAGCCAGCATTCTTTCTCTTTAGGTCCGAGCCTTGGAATAAGGATGATCATAGGGCTATTGAGACCCCATGAGGCCCCCAAACAGAGCCTTAAGCAGTAAATGGTAGGTCTGCAGGGTCTGTCCTCCTTGTCCTGCTGAGTTTCCCAGTAAAACACTTAAGCCAGCAAAGGTGCTTAGGGGACTCTGAGTGCTGGGGGAGGGAAGTGCCTCCCTCGAAACTCCTCTTCATCCTGGGACTTGCCCCTCTAGGGAGGGAGGGCCCCTGGCTGGCCAGGCTGAGCAGTCGGATTCTCCCACCAGCAGCTCTGCTAGAACATGTTGGGCGCAGATTGAAGTTATGCCTCCTACTCTCGATTTTCTTTTCTTTTGTTTAGGAAGGATTTAACAGTATGGTTGCGATTTAGATCTACATAGTTGTTTGTAATGTAGCTTTTATTTTTTAAAGTTAATCAGAAAAAATTGTATGTGGTGCATATTATGTGTATGCATATACATATATTTATATAGGAATACCTTCTTTTATTGTACTTAGCTTTATTGTGCTTTGTTTTAAATCTTTAAGTTAAAGATTTGTAGCAACCATTCTTTGAACAAGTCTGTTGGTCAACATGCTCAAATGATGCTCAGCATATCTTAGCAATACTAAAGTATTTTAAAATTATGTACATTTTTACACACTTAATAGACTATAGCATAGTATAAACATAACTTTAATATACACTGGTAAATCAAAATATCCATGTGATTTGCTTTATTATGACACTTGCTTTATTGTGGTGGTTTGGAGCCGAACCTGTACTATCACCGAGGTATGCCTGTATACAAAATGTAAATATGTAACCTAATTAAATTAAGGTCAGATATAGTGAATGCATGGCTCATGTAACATCACCTTGTCTTACACCCACAGCAGACATTGCTAGGAAATCATGGCACTTTCCCACCGATCCTATGAGAGGCAGCCTCTGCCAATCGGGGGAATTGCCATGGGTGATAAAACCTGTGTTTCATTCTGGACCCAGATTGATCCTGAGGTACAGGACACTTGACCTATATTATCCAGTTTGTACAGGTTGGGTCAGCATGCCACCAGCTTCCGGAAACCCCACATGGGAGTAAGTGTTTCTCTCTGGTGAATGGCTAGTCAATGACTCTGATTATAAAAAGCTCTGGCCAGTTAGTGCTGGTCTCTTTCCCTTAGGGAACGAGTTGTCCTGTGGGAACACAGATTTTGGCCTGGATTAGGTGAATATGAAATTTCAAAAGTTGCTTTGGGATGAAGTCAGAAGCCATTAGTGAGGGACCAGAAGGTATTTGGTGCCTCTCTCTTGCAGCTGTCTCAGGGTTAACCAGGGTCAAGGTTCTTCTAGGGACAGGAACTCCCTGTGCTGGGACAGGAGCTCTGATCCATGCAAGGCAGCACTCCAGGTACTGACTAGATCGGCGCCATGGGCAGGGCAACCTGGATGGTTCTTCATTCCCTCAGTCTGGACATGTTCGTGTTTATTCACACAACACAAGGTTGAATAAGATGTTCATAAAGAACCCACCATGTGCAGACACTGTGCTGTCTGTCCCAGGTTCCTTCTCACCTTTATGCCTTTGCATACCTGTCTCCTCTATCTCATATGCCTTCCAGTCCTTTAAATCTGTTTGGTTCTTTCATGAACTTGATTCTGTCCACCTTTCAGAGGTAGTACGTAACTTAGATTTTGGCATCTAATGCTGAACTAAACCATCAAGTTTATGGGACACCTTGCATTTAAACATGAACTAGAGACCAAGTTGCCCCAGTTTTTGCATATCTTTACCTCTCTATGTCACAAGCCTAAGCATATATGGGTGGGTTCCATTTCTTGAGTGTGATGTGTCTTGAACTTGGCAAGCATGGTTTTGGTTGCAGATCCATAATATACCTGAATGGCAAAGCATTGCATTTTTTTTTCTTCTGGAAATAGACCCCTAGCCTGCAGGACAGTAGAGTGATGCTTGTGTCGTGCCCGAGGACAAGGTCCTCTGCTCTAGAGAGTGTTTGATCTTAAATGACCTTAAATATCATGGTTTTAACTGCCCAGCAGCCTCTTTATTTTCTCATTTCCCACTCCCTCAAACCCCTATCTTGCCCTGGGCTATGGATCTCCATGGCAGGAATTATTGACACCTCCGATTGCCTGGGAGTGATAACTCTCTCTCTTAACATGAGAGCGTCCATGCACCGCAGCCTGTGATACAGGGCACACCTTCTTAGCCTTCGGCAGTTTAGCTCCTTGAGGCAATCTCAGCCATTTTTGTATCCACCCCAGGTGCTGCTCAGCCAATGCTGAAGCCATGAATGAATGACTATTATAGTGAATACTTCCCTGAAGGAAGCAGTCTATAAAACAAGGCTATTTCTATCTTTTGGAAAATGGCCCATGGAAACAAACCTAGGTTCTGGGTAGAGACACATTGGTGTATAATAGATAGCTTGTTCAACAGGACTTTCTCAGTTTCCTGCCCTTTCCACGTTCATGCTCCAGGACAGCATTTCCTGATGTGTGTTTCATTGAATTAGTGACATGTCAGATGTTGGTAAGTACAAGGGGGTTACAATA
Source organism: Myotis lucifugus (assembly GCF_000147115.1). Lineage (NCBI taxonomy): Eukaryota > Metazoa > Chordata > Mammalia > Chiroptera > Vespertilionidae > Myotis > Myotis lucifugus. Next base: position 902 of record NW_005876521.1, on the reverse strand, counting down.
CATGCAGGGATGGATTTGCCATGAAGCTATGAAGTTAAAGTTCTAGAACCTCTCACGCTCCGCTCCTAATTTTGTATTTTCTCCTAGAACAGGCTTTCTAACTTACGTGAACTTCAGGGGAGCCCACCCCTGAGTATAAGTACAGAACACCGAGTTTAACTATGATAATTGGGCTTTTTCAAAAACTGCAGAACTTGTCAGAGCCTTTAATGTATGACTGTCTGAGTAGAGGGATATAATACTCTTTTCCCCCATTTTTTTTAATAGAATACTTTCTTTGCAAAAGAATCTCATAGTACCCTATCATTTCTCAGAATGAGGCATGTATTAATTATTCTGCGAATCAGAAAATTATGGGTTTAACTGCCCTGCTGGCTGACACCAGCACATCTGACGCATCTCTTTTCAGTTTGGTATTCAGTGACATGTTGGTAGCTTGAATTGCCCATGGTGAGAATATTCACACTGTGGAATCTGCAAACATGCCCACAGGCAGGACCTGGCTCAAGGAGCAGATGACATTATCAGGAGGTGATGCATGTTCACACGAAGGGCATAAACGACTTTAGACATCTTTAAACAACGTTCACATGCATTGCTATTTTTTATTAAAGTACTTCTTTTCTTCTGGAAAAAATGGATGTGATACTTTCTGCTTCCCAGAGGAAAAGTTACGTTTTTCTTACTGAAAATGACCGTAAATATTTTAGATATGTACTCAACCTTTGAAGTCAAAATAAGACATTTTGCTACTGTAACAAATTACCACAAACTTCCTAGTTTAAAGCCACACAGATTTATCCTCTTATAGTTGTGGAGGTCAGAAGTTCTAAAATCAAGGTGTCAACAGGGCTGGTTCCTTCTAGCAGTTCTAGAGGAGATTGTATTTCTTTACTTTTCTA
>NW_005876520.1:0-9870 GCF_000147115.1 Myotis lucifugus | reverse complement strand
GGGGGAGCGCTCGGTGCAGGCGGTGCCCTGTTCAAGACCTTGCTGAGGTGGCCATGGCCTTGCGTCTGACCTCTGCCTCCCGCTCCCCTCCGGACTCTGCCAGAGCCAGCGGGCAGCACCCCTGGCCCTGCCGGGGGGCACCCAAGGCCCAGCCCTGTAACCTCTGCTCTGAGCCCAGCGGGATGTGTTACTGTCTCTGCCTGGGATCCAGCTGGAGGCGAATCCATCTCTCACCCAGGCCTTCCCTGTTAGATAGAGCCCGATTCCCGCACCCTGAGGTGGTGGCCAAGGCTGGGCCCACTGGTCCAGAGGCAACTGCCCACATGTCCCACCCACTCCCCCATCAGGGCCGGCAGCCTGAGCTCAGCCCTGGCGCTGATGCTTCTCTGACCCTCTTTTCTCCACTGAAATGAGGGGGGCACCCCACTTCCTGAGTCAGACACCTGCAGAGACCGGGTGGGCAGCTGAGGTCATGAGGGCAAAGAGGGTTGCCAGAGGGAGAAGCGGCTTTATTCAGGAAGAGCTGGGGAGGGAGGTGGGCTCCCTGGGTCCCACCTGTGGCCTCTGGGGCAGGGACATTAGAAGCCAATGGCTGCGGGCATCTGAGCCCCCTCAGAGTCACCAGTGGGGGGCTCAGGGGGCGCGCTCAGAGTCGTCCGAGGTGGGCACGAGGGTGGCCCCATCTCTATTCACAGTGGGCAGTGCCTGGTAGGTCTGGGTCCAGTACTGCAGGTAGCTGCTCCTCAGGTGCTGCTTCATGGACTGGCCATCCATCTTCTTGTTAATCTCTAGGTAGTTGTCGTTTTCCTGGGTGTAGGGCTCCCATTGGGTGGGCACAGCCGAGTGGCCCTGGTTGGGGTCCCTGCAGATGAGAGAAAAGGCCGTGTGGGGTCTGAGCGCTCACAGGAGACCTCCATGCTGACCCGACCACCGGGGCCTCACTGTCTCCTGGGCACGGGCTGGGCATGTATGTGTTCTGTGCCCAACCAGGAGCTCTCTCCTCACACACAGGGGGTACTGAGGCTCAGGGAGGTTAGGTGTACGTGAGGGGACAGGCATGTGGGCCCAGGTGGCAGGAGGCCTGGCCCAGCCTCACCCGCCTTACCCAGTTCTGGCAAAGTTGGTCCAGTAGGCGATCATGGTCCGGGAGACAGTCCTGTCTTGGGCCCGGTAGATCAGGGGGGTGGCGAAGGGCCTCCCATACACGTACGGGAGTTCAGTGATGTGGTCGGCGCCCATCCAGCTTGGGTACAACGGAATCCGAGACGGGTGGGAGAACAGGTAGGTGTAGGTCCGGGCACTCCTGAGGAGGGAGGGACACGGCCCAGGTTGGCAGGGAGCTCACCTGGGCTGCCCAGTCCAGAGCTGGGCCCTGGAGGGAGGCCATGGGGAGAGCAGGAGGAGCAGGGAAATCCCCAGACTCAGGAGGGACCTGGGTCCCTGCACCGGGGAAGGGAAGGCAGTGGGGTTTGTGGTTCTGGGATGTCAGGTGTATCCACACTTCCCTCCCCAAAGCCTATGGAGGCGTCTTCCTTCCTTTTCTCTGCAGATGAATTTGTGATCTTCGTCGGGTACATACCTGACCCACCCAATGAAGAACACAAGTTCATGTAGTTGCTACAAGCGTTCATCCTACACTTCCTAGGCATCGTTTTCTCTCCCTTCCGTGTCGGCATCCCTAATGAACTTTTTATTTTCACTGGAGGTTTACCAGGTGGCCGCAGGCCAAAGTTGTTTTGAATGTTGGTAAACCCCACACCCACAACAGAGACCATTATCCCGTGTTCTGTCCCCCTCGGCCTGGGGGCTGCGAGGAAGCTGCAGACACTGCAGGGGAGGCCTGTGGGCTGAGGGAATGGGGGACTGATAACCTGATAGATAGAGCACCTGGATTAATCTGAAAGTAACCCTATTATTTTCAATCTTAGAACACATATACTTATGTGATTAGGGCGTTAAGTTTTCCTGAAATTTCCTTTGAAGGCCTGTGCAAAGCAATGAAGGTGACTCAGCTGTGAATCCAGCAAGCAGAACCGATAAGCAGGGACAGACCCACCAGGAATCAAAACGTCATCTCATCCCCATCATCTCATCCACATCATCTCATCCACATCATCTCAGCCACATCATCTCATGGTTCAGTGACTTCAATAGCTGATGTCTGCGGACACCCAGGGCTGTACGTAGTACCCCAGCCCCTTTGCCTTTATAGTCCTGTGCCCTACACCTGCTGGAAAACAGGATTTGAATGGTTGTAAGCACCCTGTCTTCTTGGGGGCTGGCCTTCTCAATAAATGCCTCATATGGTTCAACCCTGCCTTCGTTATTGGACACAGGGACAGGCAACCCCAGCCCACCAGGGGCTTCCCTGTAACATGAGGAGGGCTCTGTAAAGGCCCTGAGCTGGGAGGTGAGGAGGGGACTTATCAAGTCTCGTCAGGCCTGGGCAAGGCAGATGGTGCAGGCACACCTGGGACCCCCATCACGGCTTTCCCGGGCCTCCCTGACACCCTGAGCCGCCCACTGGGGAGGCCTGGCAGGGCAGGTGCATGACCCAGGCCTCTCCTGCCCTGGCCCTCACTTGGCGTTGGCTCTGTGCTGGGCCACAGTCATCTTCGTGGGCATCAGGAAGAGGATGTCGGTCTCCAAGTCCACCACCGTCTTCTTCTTGGCCTCCTGGGAGGAGTCCTCGGCCCAGGACGCCGTGTAGAAGTCAAAGGTGGCATTGGCACCTCTGGGCCCCTTGGCAATGGTGAGCCCACTGACCAGCTTGAAGAAGTCCTCCCTGCAGGGACAAGCCGACACTGGACCCTGGACCTGGGCCAGCGGTAGCATCCCCCACAAACCACCGCAAGGGCCTGCGGATAGCCCGCTACACCGGCCGACTTCCTTCTCCAGGTGATGCCTCCCCAAGAGGCCCCCAGGCACTGCCCTAGCCCTGCACCCTACTCACCCTGTGACGGTCAGCAAGCCCACGTTGATGGCTGGCACGTCAACGCTGGCAAAGAGGTGGCCGTCCATGTCGTTGGTGCCAGCGATGTAGTCGATGTCGGCCGCGTTGGCAAAAAGGTTGATGGGGTCGTCGGGGATGAAGTCTCCATCCACGACAGGGAGGAGGCCCAAATAGTACACGCCTGGGTCTGCATGGAGAGCAGGGGTCCTCACACCTTTCAGAGCCCCACTGCCAGACCCCAGGCCCAGGGGCAGCCCCTGCCTCCTCTGATCCAGACCAGGGTCCTCACCCTGTCCCCCTGACATGGGGCCTGGATAATTCTAAGGCCTGGGCTGCCCTGCGGGTGTGGAGCAGCTTCCCTGGCCCCATCCACTAGATGTCTCCACCCCCAGTGTGGCAACCCAGACTGTGTGCAGACTGCCACAGGCTCCCTGTGGCCAAACCATCCCGCTGACAGCCCCTGGGCCTGAGGCCCCTAAATTGGGTGCAAATGACTGTTTCTGGCCATTGTTGGGGGGGAAAGGTGCACCAGCTTCCCAAGGGGGTCAGGACCCAGGGAGGCTCAGAGGGAGGGATGGCGCCCCTGGCACAGACATTAGAAGCCACGGAGGCAACAAGGGCCCTGGCGGCACCAGGCTCCCAGGGACGCCAGTGAGCGGGTGACAGGCCAGGCTGCAGCCCCTCCATCCTCACTTATTTGGGAGCATGGCCGTCCCCCCATGTGGAGCCCCCACTCACACTTCCGTCCCAAAAGGGGCATCTTATAGGCCAGCGTCAGGGCCCGGGGGTCGGTGACCTTCAGACACTTGGCCATCCTGGCGGTATCGTCCAGGGGGCAGCCCACCTTCTTGGCGATCTGGGGGTTGGGGGGAGACAGGTAGGTGAAGCCAGTGCGGGGCAGACGGCCATGGGGACCGGGACAGGGCATGGACAGGAGGTAACCCTCCCCCTGCCCACCACAGCTCTCCTTTACCCCTTTGGCCCAGGAGAGAGGGTTCTTCTGGATGGCCCAGGTGGCCAGCGCCACACCGCTCTCGCTGATGGCTCTTCGGATGAGGCCCTTGTTGTAGGGAGAGAGGATCTGCGACACACAGAGGTCCTGTCACCTTGGCCTCGCCTCTCCTGCCCACCCGGGCACCACCAGGGACAGCCAGACTGTCAGCTTCATGCTGTTCCCCACAGCCCCCATCAGCTCCCCAGTTCCCATCAGCTCACCCAGCCACATCAGCTCACCCAGCCCCATCAGCTCACCCAGCCCCATCAGCTCACCCAGCCTCCATCAGCTCCCCCAACACCCGTCAGTTCCCTCAGCTCCCAATAGCTCTCCTAGCTCCCCCTGAGCTCCCCGCTAACACCCTGGGAGGAAGGCCCGGCCTCCCACGGTCCTTTAGACCTGCAGAGAGACGCTGACACTTCCAGATGATTGTCCAAAGATGGTGATGTTGTCGGGGTCCCCCCCGAAAGCTGCAATGTTCCTCTTCACCCACGCGATGGCCATGTGCTGGTCCCGAAGGCCATAGTTACCTGGGGCGGGTCGGGGAGCCCATCAGGGACTGGGGTGGGGGGAGAGCGTCCTCCATGTGGAGACCCCTGTCAAGCCCCAGGATGGCACAGGGCGGGTCCCAGGAGGCTGTTGAATGAGGTGCTGGAGGGGGTGTGGGGCTCAGGTAGGGGACCAGGACCAGGAGGGCCAGGCTGCTCGACTCTCTCCCTGACACGGTCCCTCTTCTAGTCTGTCTGTCCTACGACTCTGTGTCCCCTGAGTCACCACCTCAGTGTCTCATCTTCTGTTTCTCCCGGCTCCCTGGTCTCCCTGGGTCCCTGTCCCTGGTCTCTGGTCTCCCTAGGTCCCTGTCCCGGGTCTCTGGTCTCCCTGGCTCCCTGTCCCTGCTCTCAGGTCTTCTTGGGTCCGGGTATCTGCTCCCTGGTGTCCCTGGGTCCCTGCCGAGCTGGCTGGCAGCCTCTTCTCTCGCTATAGCTGCCGATGGGCTCCTGTGTCTCACTGTCCATCCCCAGCTTCCTGCTCTGCCAGTAGAATTCTGGGTCTCTCTGGGAGGCTGTCAGGAGTTGTTCGGTGAAAGTGGTGCTGAAGGGCCCCTGCCAGCTCCCTCACCCCTGAACTCACATGCCCGACACACCTGGCAGGTTGGCGTCCCCAGTGCTGAGGTAGCCCAGTGGCCCAACACGGTGGTTGAAGGTGACCAAAATGACGTTGCCCCGCGTGGCGATCTCCTCCCCATTGAACTGATAGTCACTGAAGAAGTTGAACCCTTGGCCGGACCCAAAGAGGAAGGCTCCTCCGTAGATCCAGATCATGACAGGCAGGTTCTGGGAAACTGAGGGAGGAGAGCAGGCCCGGTGACCCCAGCTGCCCCTCCCCATCCCCTCTGGGTGCTTGTTTCAGGGAATTTCAGCTCTGGAGCCCACACACAGCCAAGGGGCTGGGCAGGGCTGGGCCTCTGGCTGCCTGGGCACTTTCTGCAGGTTCAGGGACCAGGTATGCATGGGGTGGGGAGATGCACCTTCCTTCTGGCCCTGGGGGACCCAGATGTTGAGGTAGAGGCAGTCCTCGGAGCCCCTGGTATTTAACTGGGTGAGAGAGATTTGCAGGCATCGCTGCTTGAAGTCCTTGGCCTTTAGGGTCCCTGTGGGTGACCAGAGGGGCTGGCTTGAGGATGGTGGCCCTACCTTGCCACCCCAGGCACAGGGCCAGCCGGGCACACCACCCCCCCCCCACCGACTCCCACCTTGCCATCCGGGGTGCGGTTGGGGGTTCTCCAGGGCCTTGGGTGGGGCAGCGAAGGGAATGCCCTTGAAGACGTCCACAGAGCGGCCGCCGATGCCGAAGAGGCCGAGCTTCTTGTTGACGCCCTCCACGAAGCCCCCTTCCGTGTGCACCACGCCCAGCTGGGGAGAGGGCCAGGCTCAGGGGACGCAGGCTGGGTGGGCCAGTGGGGTAGGGCAACCCCAGCAGGTTCTAGGGGTCCAGGACAGCTTTTAGGTAGGGAGCCTAGTCACGAATGCCTGTAGCTGTGTGTTCCTGTGGAAGCCCTGCTCCTCACCCCGTGGCAGGGCCCTAAGGAAAGAGATCCTGTAGCTGCCCCGAGGCTCCCGGCTCCCCCTGGAGGGGCCTCCCTGGCCACTGGCAAGCAGGTGTGTGTCGCCCCTCTCAGGGGCTGGGAGCCGGGGGTCGGGCTCCGGGTTTAACTAGACTGAGGTCCAGACTCCTGTTCTGACGCTGGGGGCTGTGATGGGCAGCCTGCTGGCCTGCTCAGGGCCCAGGTCCCTTCTGTGCCGGGGCCATGGCCATCCCCGGACAGAGGAAGAGCCGGAGGGACCTGTTGGCCAAGGCGGACTCCGCAAATCAGCACTGAGAACGCCAGTGACACTGGGGTTTTGTTTGTGTTTGGCGTCAGTGCTCCCTGTGTGCCCTGGAGAGCGCGCCTGTACCAGAACTTATTCGTGGTTTCTGATGTTCAAGTTCGTGGGCGTCCTGTATTTGAGCTGCGCCTGTGCCATCGTGTGCGTGCGGATGCAGGAGCAGAGGAAGGGCCAGGAAAGTGCCCTCTGGGTGTGGGTTCTTGGGGGCTTCTCCTGCCAGTGCCTCACCTGCCTGCCCCCCTCCCCTCTGCGGTGCCCAACCCAGTTCCCAGGCCGGGTTAGGGGAGCAGACAGGGGCTCCTCCTTCTCCTCCGCTGGGCTCTCGCTTACCGTTGCTGCGCTCACTACTGCCAAGCAGTAGGCGAGGCCTAAGACAGCCAGCTCCTGGCGCCCCATGGTGCGTGTGCCTGTCTCGGGGCCCTGTCTCTGAGCAGGGGTATTTATGGGGCGGGACATCCGGGAGACATCCCGGAGCCGGGGCTGGCAGCTGCCTGTGGATGGTTCCCTTCCCCCCCCTCCCTCTGCCCCTTCATCCAGGCAGGATAGCTGCCATTTCCAGCCAGGCTCAGGGCCAAGGTCTTGCAGGTGTGAGCACACAGACACTCACACACACACGCACACACACACACATTTTCATAGCTGCCCTTTCCAGGCAGGTCAGGCAGGGCCAAGGTCATGCAGGTGTGGGCACATACACACACACACACACACACACACACACACACACACACACGTTTGCACGGGTGCAGGGATGGTCTGAGTTGCCCATGATCTGCTGTTCCCGGGTGCCTGGTGCCCTCAGTGCACCTGGGCTGGTAACTGGAAATAGTCAGGTGGCCCAGGCCAGGGGCTGAGGGTTGGGGCCTTGGTGGGTGCAATTGTGACTCATTGACAAGGGCCTGGGCTCACCCTCAGAGAAGGGGGCCTGCTTCCCTCCAGGCCCGGCCTGGCCCCCTCCTGGAGCTCCAGAGCCCAGCAAAGGGAGTTCACAGGGGACTGGGCGTGTGACTTCTGGGACAGAGAGGGCTGTGTGCTCCTGGGCAGCCACGTGGCTGAGCCTGGGTCCGAGGGCCCACGGGTGTGCCGTCCGAGCTGGGTGTGGGGACCCAGAGCAGCACAGGGCGGTCCTGCCCTCAGGGAGGGCACCCCTCACACTCAGCACCAGCAGAGAGACATTAGGGGTGGGGGTGGGGGTGTGGGGGAACAGACAGGAAGACAGAGGGAGAGACAGAGATAATGGAGACACAGAGAGACAGAGGGAGAGAGGTCTGAGCAGAGTGTGTGAGAGCAGAAAGGCAGCATGTGGCTCAGGGAGTGTGTCTCTCTCAGGAACCAGAGGAAGCTCCATGGACAAACCCAGGGCTCCTGTCTTTGTGGAGCTGGCAGCACGGCCTTCTCCAGGGATGGGGGTGCGCTCAGGGCCCGGGGACAGCAGAGCCCTCCCAGGCCAGCGGCCCCTCAGCCCTTCGCTACCAGGAGCCGTGCTTGTACGCAGGCCACAGCCCGGCTCACATCACGCCTGGGGCGGTCCCCAGCACCACATGGATCCACAGACACCGGCCACGCTGGCTGCCTGCTGATCCCGATCCCAAGTCTCCTGCGATGCAGGCGGGGAGGGCCCCACAGTGGGAAGCAGGAGCCGGGCAGGCTGGGCCTGTCGGTGAGGACGGGGAGCAAAGGGTTTGAGGTTGCGTTTGTTAAGTGCCCATCGGTAGATGAGTGGATAAAAAGCTGTGGTACATTCACACCATGGATTACTATGCGGCTGTTAAAAGGAAGGAACTCTTACCCGTTGAGACAGCCTGGAGTAGTGATGGCGAACCTATGACACGCATGTCAGAGGTGACACGCGAACTCATTTTTTTGGTTGATTTTTCTTTGTTAAATGGCATTTAAATATATAAAATAAATATCAAAAATATAAGTCTTTGTTTTACTATGGTTGCAAATATCAAAAAATTTCTATATGTGACTCGGCACCAGAGTTAAGTTAGGGTTTTTCAAAATGCTGACACGCCGAGCTCCAAAGGTTCGCCATCACTGGCCTAGAGGGACCTGGAGGCTATTATGCTGAGTGAAGTAAGCCAGGGGGAGAAAGACAAGTGTTACATGATCTCACGCATGTGGAATCTAATGAACCAAATGAACTGACAAATAAAACAGAACCATAGACATGGAAGCATGGAACAGAAGGACAGATCTCGGAGTGAAGGTGGAGGGAGGGCGGGAAGAGATGAATCCAGAACTCCTGTGCATAGATGCAGGGCCCCTGGACACAGACAATAGACAGGGGAGGGACTGGGGCGGGTGGGGTAGGAGCTGGGTAGAGAGGGGAAAGGGGGGGAAATGGCAGACATCAACAAGAAAATCAAATTTGAGAGAGACCAAGATGGCGGCATAGGTAAACAACGGAGATTGCTGCCGCAAAAAACCACTTCAAAAATACAACTAAAAGACGGAACGGACATCACCCAGAACCACAGGAAGGTTGGCTGAGGAGAGACTCTTCAACTAGAAGGAAAGAGAACAGCAAACCGAGGCTCAGAGGAGGCGCAGTGTGGAAAATACAAAGGTGCGGAGGTGCACGCGCAAAGCGGGCTGGTGGCTGAGGGCACGGTTGTCGTTTTCAATCAGGAGGGAGTCTCAGACTCTGAGCTCCAGATCCGGGCGAGTCTCTAGGGACTCAGACTCAAACGGGAGAAGCGAGATTGTCTGGCATCAGTTGGAACGTGAGGGCAGCTTTCTCTCCGAGGTTTGCAGCGGTTGCTGGGGTTCTGAGAAGCAGAGCCTCTGGGAACGGGACTGAGAGCAGCCATAACTGTTCCCTCCGCCCGCCCTGTTGAGCCCGCCCCGCCCAAGCCCTGCGCAGAGCCATTTGCCGGATAGCCTCAGGCAAAGGCTAGATTAGCACCTCTCCAGAGGACAGAAGTTTTCCCACTGCAGATACAGGTGATTCTCACAGCCAGTCGGCCTGGTGGTCAAATCCCTCTAGTATTAACTACAACAATCAAGGCTTAACTAGAACAAGACTGCGCACAAAGACCACAAGGGGGTGCACCAAGAAAGCATAAAAAATGCGGAGATGCCCTAACCGGTTTGGCTCAGTGGATAGAGCGTCGGCCTGCGGCCTGAAAGGTCCCAGGTTCGATTCCGGTCAAGGGCATGTACCTTGGTTGCGGGCACATCCCCAGTAGGAGATGTGCAGGAGGCAGCTGATCGATGTTTCTCTCTCATCGATGTTTCTAACTCTCTATCCCTCTCCCTTCCTCTCTGTAAAAAATCAATAAAATATATTTTTAAAAAAATGCGGAGACAAAAAAACATGACAGAAATGGAGGATATAGAGCTAAAAAACGCAATTTTGAGGGCTTGCAATAATGTGCTAGAAGCTGCCAATAAACTTGATGAGAGCCTCACGAAATCTAATGAGACCCTCGATGCTGTGATAAAGAACCAACTAGAAATTAAGCATACACTGACTGAAATAAAGAATATTATACAGACACCCAATAGCAGACCAGAGGAGCGCAAGAATC
>NW_005876519.1:0-9871 GCF_000147115.1 Myotis lucifugus | reverse complement strand
ATCCCTCTTGCAGTCTGGGCCCCCTCGCTCCTTCCCATGCACCAGCTCGCTACTCCTTACTGCTTGGCTCACTGCTCCTTAGTGTTGCTCCTTACTGCTCCGCTTACTGCTCCTTAGTGCTGCTGCAGAGGCGGGAGAGGCTCCTGCCAACACCGCTGTGCTTGCCATCTGTGAGCCTGGCTTCTGGCTGAGTGCCGCTTTCCCTGTGGGAGCGCACTGACCACCAGGGGGAAGCTCCTGTGTTGAGCATCTGCCCCCTGGGGGTCAGTGTGTGTCATAGTGACTGGTCATTCTGGTCATTCTGCTGTAATGGTTGCTTAGGCTTTTATTATATAGACTAGAGGCCCGGTGCACGAAATTCGTGCACTGGGGGTGGGGGTTCCCTCAGCCCAGCCTGCCCCTCTCACAGTCTGGGAGCCCTCAGTGGATGTCCTACTGATGGCCACAGTCTGGCAGCAGAGGCTCAGAGCAGGCATCCCGTGTGTGTGTGTGTGTGTCTGCTGGGGCCTGCCCCCCAGCCACACCACGGAGGCTCGAAGCAGTTGTCGTGTGTGTGTGTGTGTGTGTGTGTGTGTGTGTGTGTTTGTGTCCCCACTGGCAGCCTGCCCCCAGCAGCAGGAGCCCCTCTGTGTTGATCTCTCAGGCTCCTGGACTCCACTGCATGTTGTACTCTACCTTGAGCTATGGCCAGGATGAGGGTGCTGCTTGCAAGCCGGGCTTTCCTGCTCCAGATCGCCATGGCGACGGAGGAGCAGGCCCAGCTTGGAGCCGCCCGCAGGCCAGGCTTTCCTGCTCCTGGATCAGGCCCAGCTTGGGGCTACCCGCAGGCCGGGCTTTCCTGCTCCTGGATCAGGCCCAGCTGGGGGCTGCCCTCAGGCCGGGCTTGCTTTCCTGCTCCCAGATCACCATGGCAACTGTGGAGCAGGCAAAGTTTGGGGCTGCCCGCAGGCCAGGCTTGCTTTCCTGCTCCCGGATCCTCATGGCGACCGGGGAGAAGGCGCAGCTGGGGGCTGTCTACAGGCCGCACTTTTCTACTTACCGATGGCCAGATCACCACAGCGACCCAGGGCCCAGCGGCACTTTCCTGCTCTCCAATAGTCATAGGGTCCCGGCTGGGGGCGGGGCTTAGCAGTGCGGGGCTCAGGTGGCAAGGGGGTCCCGGCTGGGGGCTCAGGTGGCACACAGGGGTCCTGGCTGGGTGCGGGGCTTATGCCCCGCTGCCCAGGGCTGCACATGGGGCCCGGATGGCAGCTCGCGCTGTCCTGCCCTGCCTGTAGTATAGTATAGAGGCCTGGTGCACGGGTAGTTTGCCCTGAAGGGTGTCCCGGATCAGGGTGGGGGTCCCGCTTGGGTGCCTGGCCAACCTGGATGATGGGCTGATGGCTGTTTTTAGGCTGCCCACACCCCCTTCAGGATGGGGGTCCCCACTGGGGTGCCTGGCCAGTCTGGGTGAGGGGCTGAAGGCTGTTTTCAGGCTGGCGGGTGACTGAAGCTCCCAGCCTCTCCTTTTTTTTCTTTTTTTTTTTTTTATTCTGGGATTTATTTACTTTCTATGGCTGTCACTGGAGCTGAGAGCCGGCTTTAGCTCTGAGGCCGGCTCCAGCTTGAGGCCTCGGCTGCTGAAAGCAGATATCTGGGCTTTGTTTAGGTTCTGTAATTGAAACACTGTTGCCATCACTGCCCGCTCTAAGCTCTGAGCCCGCTGCCAGCTGAAAGCAGCTATCTGGAGCTTGGTTAGGTTCTATAATTGCAACTTTGGTTGCATCCGGAACTCAGAGCTGGACTGCCACAGGCCGGGAACCTTGGCTTCCTCCGTCACTGGAGCAAGCAAGCCTCCTGTTCGCTTCAGCTTCCTGGCGGCCGGCAGCCATCTTGGTTGGCAGTTAATTTGCATATCCTGCTGATTAGCCAATGGGAAGGGTGTTGAGGTTATGGTCAATTTGCATGGTTCTCTTTTATTAGATAGGATAATTTTATTCTACAGTATCCAAGACAAAGTGTTTATTAAAGTATTTTCCCATCAATTGTTTTTGCAAAGACATTATCACAGGACCAGCACTTAGAAGTACATTTTGTGCTTTCTAGAAGTCAATGAATTAATAGGGATCTTATTTACTATTGAACTGTCTTTCACTATTTTGTTCTGTTCTTTATTGAACACCATTTCTTTAATTTTTTTTTTTTACTCAACAAATTTTTAAGTGTACAGTAAAAAGCGCTCTGATTGGGTCTTTTCTGCTACCTTGTTTTCCAAATTGCTGATTCAGTTTCCTGCTTTATCCAATCTACTTTTATTCCTTCTAGTATATTCTTCATTTCAGATATTGCATTCTTTATTTCTAACTGGTTCTTTTTTTGTGGTCACTATATCCTTTTTCTCACTAAGTTCCTTGAGTATACTTATTACCATTTTTTTTTAAAACTCTGTATCGATTTAAGTGCTTGCCTCTACTTCACTTACCTCTTTTTCTGGAGATTTCACCTTGTTCTTTCTTTTGGGGCATATTTATTTGTCTCCCTATTTTGACTGCTTCTTTGTGTTTGTGTCTATGTGTTAGATAGATCTGCTATATCCCCCAGTCTTGGTAGTGTGGCCTTACGTATTAAGTGTCGCGTGGGATTCAATGGTGCAGTTTCCTTGATTACCTGAGCTGGGTGCTTCAAGAATGACTTATGTGGGTTATGTGAGCCCTCCCATTGTAACTGAGTCTGGATTGGTATTGGTCTATTTGTGCATGGGTTTGACCCTCAGGCTGGCTGACCTGAGGATTGACCTTGACCACAGAGTATGAGCTGCTGTGTAGGTACTGACCACACTAAGTGGAATTTGCCTCAGCAGGGTCTGGTGCCTCCCGAGATTTCCCTTGTGAAGGTAATTGGATCCTGCTCTGATGTAGTCTGAAGCTGGCCACTGGGCCAGTTGGTTCTGGGGCCTCTTAATAAAGACTCTGGTGCAGGTCAATATCAGATGCTGCCTGTGACTGGTCCTGGGCAACCTGTTTGGAGATACAATGTGGTCCACAGTTTGTGGCTGCCTCTGCTGGGCCTGGGTGTGCACGAGAAGGTCCAAGCTGTTGCCTGTTGCTGGCCTTCACCAGCACTGAGCCCAGGGGTAGTGTGCAAAAGACCCAAGGCACCCTGATATCTGCCTCTGCCTGCCTTTGTCTGCCAGATGCCTGTTACACTCAGTCACTGAAAGAGTCTGTGGTGGTGCTTGAGTTGTGTTAGGAAGGTTCTCAGTGAGTCATCAGGTAGGGGTGGGTGATACAGGTTTAATCTTGGTGCTAATGGTGGGTCTGAGGCCACTCAGCAAAACCGCAGGATATACCAAGTCTAGCTGCCACCCACCAGGTGCATGCAGACCTTTGTGTTAGGGTGGGGTCTCAGGGAGTTGTCAGGGTGAGGCCAGCAGAGCTTATCAGGCCCAAACAGACCAAAATTTGTTGGTGTGAAGAGAGGGCTCTGTACCAGTTGGACATGCAAGAAAAAATGGCTGCTGTCCTAAGGCCACACAACTCAATCTGTCCCAGTTCTGTGGGAGTCTGAGCTCAGCGGGGTAGGGGTACAGGGAGTTGGGAGGGTGGGACTGTTGGATGTCTTGTGAGGTTGGGGAGAAGTGGGAAGTGTGACCACTGCCCCAGAGCCACACAAGTCAGTCACTGTTACCCCCTGAGTCTGCTCAGAAGTCCACACCCTTACCCAGGCAGCTGCCTCCTCAGTCGGGTGTGAGCTCTGCAGTTTGGGACAACAGGGAGTCCAGAGGGTAAGGCTGTTACATTCCCCCAGGCTGATTCCATAAAGAGGGGAGTGTTCTACCCAAAAAGATGGTGTCCGCGGTGTGGGAGGGGAACTCAGCACAGGGATCCTGATGGTGTCCCTTCAGCTCTCTCCCCAGAGCCACAAACCCCAGTCTCTCCTCATGTGACTCTAGTCTGCTCTGCCCTCCATCCCGGTGCCCAGGGTGAGTGGCTGTGAATGAGATTTTGTGCTTTGGCCCTTTAAGTGAGTACTTGGGTCTCTATCAGACTCCTGTTTCTCCCTGACAGGCAGGATCCATGCTGATTTTTCCAGTCAGATGTTATATGGGCCTCTCTTGCTGGGGAGCCTGGTGCTCTGGGCTGGGGAGCCTGGTGTGGGGCTGAGACCCTACACTCTTAGGGGAAACCTTTATAGCTGAGGTATCCCTCCAGGATCCCAACCACTGCCCATTTGAGCAGGTCCAGCCCTTTTCACATCTCTGCCCTTCCTACCAGTCTCGATGTGGTGTCTTCTGTAAACCCTTGGTTATATGACTTCGGTTTACCTGGTCTTAGGTTTTATTCAGGTTGATTGCTCTATACTTTAGTTGTAATTCCAGCTTGGTCTTGGAAGGAGGTGAATATAGCTTCCACCTACTCTGCCACCATCTTGGATTTTATACCACATATTCTTTATCCATTTGTCAACGGGCATTTATGTTATTTCTACTTATTGGCTATTGTGAGTAATGCAGCAATGAACATGTGAGTGCAAATATCTCTTCAAGATGCTGATTTTAATTCTGTCATTATATTATGCAATATCTCCAGTGAGATCTAAGAAAGTATTCTATAGTCAAACACAGTATTTTTGTATCAGAAAGTATTAATTCACACCAAGCAGGCTAAAAAATCTATAACTAGACACGTATCAATCCAGGTCAGATATTGCAATCAAAATGAGTTCAAGTCTGATCAGGTTTTGCTATCGAGTACATTTTGGAAAAAAGCCTCCCAGTTTGCAGGGCTTCTTTGTATTTTGGAGTTGCAATAAGCATTTGAGGATTTTTACAGCCATTGGATAATTTCCCCTCACAGGCTTTTGGAAGGCTCACTATCTGCTGCATGGCTCTGAAATGAGAAGGCAATGTTTAACAGTAATGAAACAGAAAGCCATTTTAGTGCCAGACGTTTGATGCTGAAAAATCATATAAGCACTAAAAATGCTTAGAGGAAATGTTTTTGAATTTTAAAAGATGATTGTTGGTGTCAGGGCCAGCCTGACAGGGTTGAGCCGGGCTGAGGCAGGGAGGTGGGAATTGAGAAAAGAAAGAAAGACAGGAAAGCGGGATCGGGAGGACCCCAGTTCTCTTGATGAACTGAAGCAAGTTTATTAGCCACACAATCTTATTTATACACAACACACTGAATAGGAGGTCTGTCAAGAGGAATGTATTCTTTGTTCCTCTTAATCTCTAAGGGAAGGACACAGCAGAAGGACAAGTTCTCAGTACAGCATATCTCAGTAAATAGTTACAGACTTCTTAGTAAGCTATGAGAGGCTGTTCTCATTCTACAAATATTGCTCTTATTCTACTGATAAACGCCATCCAAACAAGTCTGGGAAAACTGTGTGGGTGAGAATCCCAGCCTTGCTAGCCCCTACAGGTGCAAGGACCTTGCCAGCTTACATCTGGCCCCCAACAGATCCCCCTTCTTTGTTTTTTAGCACAAAAATATAACTGCTTTAAATTCATAGCATGTTAAGCAATTTTAGTATGGAATGAAAATTCTGGTTAATACTTCTTGAATAATTAGTAAAATTCTGAAAACTTGATTACTATATTACTGTTAAATTTAATACTCTAAGTAACAATATTAGTTTACACTGTGTATATAAATGGAAAGGATTATTTTGCATCCTTGAGAAGGCCCCGAGCATTCCTGGTGTTAAGCTTGATTTAGATATAGAATAGCTGCTGTTAGCCAAGTCTCTGTTTTCTGGGTATTGATCTCGGCTGGGCTAAGTCTCTTTCTTTTATCTGGGTCCCGATCTGAGCTTGGCATGGGAATCGAGAAGCAGCCATGGGGACAGGAGACCTCCCTCACAAGGGGCGAGTGTTCAAGCCCCTGCATAGTTGGGGGGGTGAGGATCTGTGCCCCACCTCTGTTGACCCCCAAATTCTCCCCTGAGGCCCCCTGCGACTGTGCCTGTCTTAGGTTGCCCCTCCCTGAGGGGTCTTACCCGTCATTGACTAACCAGCCATCCTCCGGGGCCAAGCAGGGTGATGTGAGGTTTAGTTTTGTCTCCTTGGTAGCGTATGCCCCTGTGGCCTCCATGCCCAGTAACTGCCTTTGGGTCCCCTCGCATGCTGGCGGGGCCGCGGCATTGATCGTGGGGAACCCAGGTTTGCTCTCCAGAGAGGGCCCAGCTTACGCTATTGGTCAAGAGACAGATCTATGGTACCAGCCACCATGAGGCTTCAACCTCAGTATGAACAGAGAACTTAGGTAACAGCTATGGGCAATTGGAAAAGGGACCCTCTTGGCAAAAAGGGCAAGAGAGGTCAATATAGAATGCTTAAGTGCCTTCCCAGGGAGGAAAATGTGCTTTCTAAGACCAGTATGAAACTATAGTTTTTACCCAAAATAATTGTTACCATACTTCATATTACTGTGCCCCAGGTGGTGGTGAACTCAAACCTAATGCTACATAATACCATTAGACATCTTAGGGGTGACACAAATCCAATTAAATTCAGCATGACTAGAAACAAAGTCTCAACAGTTCATTGTGCTCCTTGGTGAACGACCATGGCCTCGGCCTTCGTTGTCAGCTTCTTCAACTGTCCCCAAGTTGGTGGAGATGTCCTCTGAGTCGTCTGCGCTCTCCGTGGCGGCGGTGGTGGCACAGGCGCTAGTGGACTGACTCGTAGCCTCTTGAATGGTGGAGTGAGTTCTTGTTCCACTTTGTCCTCCATCTTGACCTTGAAAGGGCCGGACATAGCGGCTGGGGATCCAGCGGGGCTCAGAGTCCCCTTCAGGAAATACACAAACGGACCCCCGAGCCCATATCAGAACAGGGTCGGGGCCATGCCATTGTCCTGTAAGTAAATCTTTCCACTGTACCCAAGGGTGGGATCTGGGCAGTGAGGACCACTGTCGCTCTGCAGCGGTTTTACCTTGAGCATCACCATTTAGAAAATTAAGGGAATAAAGAGCTCTGTTAAGTAAGTTAGCAGGGGTATCTACATACTCCCCCTTCTTTATTTTTTCAATTTGCCTTTTTAAAGTCTGATGAGCTCGCTCAACTACTCCCTGTCCTTGAGGATTGTATGGGATGCCTGTTTTATGCTGGATTCGAAAAGTAGCACAAAACTTTTGGAATGCCGTACTTGTGTAGGCTGGACCATTGTCAGTTTTAATGGTATGGGGGATGCCTAGGAAAGTAAAAGCTTGTAAACAGTGAGCAATAACATGTTTAGCGGCTTCTCCTGTACGAGGGGATGCAAAAATAAAACCTGAAAAAGTGTCAACAGAAACATGAACATAAGCTTGTTTTCCGAAAGATGGAATATGGGTTATGTCCATCTGCCATAGTTGGCCTGGTTTGTAGCCTCGTGGATTGACTCCTTCTGTGGGAGGAATGAATGTGGTTAGAGGGCATTGAGGACAGAGTTTAATAATTTGTCGAGCCTGTTCCTTTGTGATTCGAAACTGCTGACGTAGGCCAGTGGCGTTTTGATGATGGAGAGAATGTGAGGCTTTGGCTGCATCTAAAGGAGATAATGTTAGATAGGCAGTTTTAGTAAGTTGATCAGCATAAGTATTTCCTGCAGAGAGAGTTCCAGGTAAACCTGTATGAGCTCGTATATGGCCAAAGAAACAAGGGTGAGAACGTTTCCTGAGCAAAGCTTGAATCTGTAGTAAGGGAATAATCACTGTAGATCGGTCAGTGTCATGTAAATTAGCAGTTTCTAAGTGAATCATAATATTTACAATATAACGAGAGTCTGAGTAAAGGTTAAAAGATTGAGTGGAAAGTTTGCATAATGCTTGATGTACTGCTTCAAGCTCCACGCGTTGTGCTGAAGTGTAGTTAGTCTGAAAAACAAATGGTTGATTATTGATAACTAGGGCAGCTGTGCCATTACTGGAACCATCAGTAAATACCAGAACTGCATGAGAAATTGGTTGAGTCTTGACTACCTTGGGGAAAATGAAGGAATGTTCTGTAAAAAATTGTATGAGTTTATTAGATGGGTAATGAGAGTCTACTGTACCGTGATAGCCCAGGAATGAGAGAGGCCATTTATCATCCATATAAAACAGCCATTGCCTTTGTTGAGCCTTATAGGGTACCACGATGGTATGGGGCTCTTGACCAAAAAGTTCCAGAGATCTGAGACGTCCTGTAAAGATAAGATCTGCTACTGCTTCTGAGTAAGGATAAACTACCTTTTTTGGGGAGGAGTGTAAATGAATCCACTCTAAGGGTCCCTGTTGCCATAAGAGGCCAGTAGGATATACTGGCGTGGCCAATACTAAGTATAGCCATGGCTGTGAGTAATCAATTTTTTGTACAAACTGTTTCTTTAAGGCAGCTTCTATGTGGCAGATAGCTTTGCGAGCTGCAGGAGTAAGCTGACGAGGGGAGAGCGGGTTGCTATCCCCACGAAGAATATCAAATAAAGGTTTAAGGTCATTAGTAGTTATACCTAAAGTTGGCCTAATCCAGTTAACATCCCCTAAAAATTTTTGAAAATCATTTAGAGTCTCTAGCTTGTCTATCCTGAGTTGAATCTTTTGAGGACGAATTTTTCTTCCTTCTATGATTTGTCCAAGATACAGGTAAGGGTCTCGTTTTTGAACTTTTTCAGGTGCAATAATTAATCCAGCTTTAAGAAGAGCTTGTTGTAAATCATCATACACCCGTTCTAATTGACATTCCGTATAGTGAGCTAAAAGGATGTCATCCATATAGTGTATGATATAAGCCTGCGGATGTTTCTCTCGAACTCCGCGAATTGCCTGACTAACAAACTTTTGACACAGGGTAGGGCTATTAGCCATTCCCTGAGGCAATACCTTCCAATGATAGCGGCGCATGGGTTCCTGAAAATTAGTAGATGGGACACTGAATGCAAATCGTTTGCAATCAGAAGGATCTAGAGGAATAGTGAAAAAACAATCCTTTAAATCTAGTACTAATAGCTTCATCCCATTAGGGATTGCTACAGAGGAAGGGAGACCAGGCTGTAAAGGTCCCATAATTTCCATAGTTTTGTTTATTGCTCTTAAATCCTGTAAAAGGCGCCAATTTCCTGATTTCTTTTTTATGATAAAAATAGGAGTATTCCAAGGACTGGTAGTCTCTTCTATATGCCCTAGCTGGAGTTGTTCCTGTACCAACTCATGAGCAGCTTGTATTTTTTCTTTGGAAAGGGGCCACTGCTCTACCCATACAGGGTCATCTGACTTCCAAGATATCTTGTCAGCTGTGTGGATAACAGGAGAAACAATGACCCCCCCTAAAAATTCCCCTGAGCTGGGGTGGTAATAAGGGCAACACCCAGGGCAGACAAAATGTCTCGTCCCCATAAATTCACAGGGATCCCTGGCAAGACATATGGTTGAAATAACCCAGAGTGACCTTCATTGTCTTGCCACTTTAACATTTGTGAACTCTGTAAAGGAGAGTTGGTCTGACCTATTCCTTGAAGTTGTGTCATAGCTTCTCTATAGGGCCACTGTTTAGGCCAGTGAGCTAAGCTTATGACAGAAATATCTGCTCCTGTATCTAAAATTCCTGTAAATTTTTTCCCTTGTACAAGTAAAGTTCTTTCAGGCCTAGTATGAGAAATAGTTTGTACCCAATATGCCTTGTCTGAGGAGCCAAAACCCCTGGCCCCCCGAGACTCTGTGGAAAGTAGATTGCCTGTGGCAGGCAGAGGGAGCAAAATCAATTGAGCAATTTTCATGTCTGAGGTGATGGTGATGATATTTCTGGGGGCAGAGGCCATAATTTTAATTTCTCCCTCATAATCTGCATCAATTACTCCTGGAAAAATTTGTAAGCCTTTCATAGTTAAGCTGCTTCTACCTAGTAAAAGGCCAAACATCCCTTTAGGAGT
>NW_005876518.1:0-9874 GCF_000147115.1 Myotis lucifugus | reverse complement strand
ATACTCCCATGAGTATATTAAATTATAGGTCAAAAGGGACATACCTGGGTGACCCTAATCTATTTACATGAGCCAATTGAAATGGAAGATATCTTTTTCTAGCTAGTGGTAGAAAAGGAAGGGAGAGAAAGAGATTCAAAGCCTGAGAAGGATTCAGGCTTCAGAGCACCATAGCTCTCTTAAGAAGTCACATGACAAGAAATGCAGAGGCCTCTAGAAGCTCAAAGTGGCACCTGCTGACAGCCAGTAAGGAAATGACTACAGTTCTACCAATGCAAGGAACTGGATTCTGAGAACAGCCAGAATGAGCTTAGAATCAGATTCATCCCCAGAATCTGGGAGTAAGAGCTCATCCTGAATGACACCTTGATTTTGGCCTGTGAAACCATAGGCAAGCAAAACCCTAGTCAGACCCACCTGGATTTCTGGCTCATGAAAAGTGAAGGCAATAAAGGATATTGTTTTAAGCCAGTAAATTGATGGTAACTAGTGACATAGCAATAGAGAACTGATAGAGTCTACCATAGGCTCTGTATGAAGTTTTAAAAATGGTTTCTTCTTTTGAGATGATTACAGTGTAGTAAAGATAGATGCATGAGCACCAAATATAATTATAATATATTACTTACAATGATAGAAGTTGTTTATAAAATACTATGGGGATGCAGGTATGTGGCGGCAAATTCTGCCTAGGGAAATCAGGAGAGACCTTTCAGAAACTGTGTTTGTTGGATTCTGTAATGAAAAAATAATATGTACGAGGGACAAACAATATCGCCAGGCAAAAGAGACACAAATTCTTAATGCATGAATATTCACAACCTTGCAAAACTGATTGAAGGCACAAAGAAGGTCAGTTTCAATTTTATAAGAAATTAACTAGTTTAAGTGTGAGTGCACCTTAATGTCTGAAGAAATAACTCAATCTCAGACTATCCATTTTATCACATTGCAAAAAGATTTCTTCCAGGCATGATCTGACCAAGCAGTGTTAATCATCATTGAATAACTTAATTAAATTGCTATGATGTATTTATTTAATAGTTTCACTAGAGCAGGAAAGTAAGTTTTAAGCCTTGAAAACTTCTCTATCAGGTAAAATTAGATTTAGCTGGGAGTGACTCAAACCCCAAATAACAGTAGCCTTAAGGGGAGAAGGCAGGCAGGCATTGAATTGTCGGTTGTGTAAAAATCTTGAGGTTGGCAATTGGGTGGAAGTGGTTATGGTGGCTTCATGGTGTCAGGGATCTTGGTCTTTGTGACTCAGAAACATGTGTGCCTTATATTCCCAGGGTTATTTCATGATTTACTTGTCTGTTAGAATTCCAGAATTTATATTACATTATTTCTGTCCAGTGGGAAGGAGTCAGAGGGATTATTCTAACCATCCTTTCACATCCCAGTAAGCTTATTATTCAGAACTTGCACATATCACTTTCACCTATAAGTTATTGATCACACCTTATTCACAGAGTCACTGGCTGCAAAGAAGGTTAGAGAATGTAGTACTATTTCAGATAGGCACACGCAGTATTAGAAGTCACAGATTCTATTACTGTACAATATAAAAGTTATGCACCTCAGGTAGGTATCAACCAAGAGTCATCACCAGTATGTTTTCTTTAAGTTTTAAATTTGTTTACTTTAAGGAAAATTAAGTTTTTAGCATCACAGTGGTATTTGGAGATACTATTAAAACACAATTTCCCACATTTCTTAACTTCAAGTGAAAATAGGTAATTTAACAATGAAATTGGAAGAAAGGGAAAGTGTACAAAAAACTACACTTATACATAGGCTAAATACTAGTTATTCATTTTTAAAAGGAGAGTATAACATCTATTTTCTAGGATATAGTATTATTCCCTCACGTTTTTAAGCACTGGACATTCAGAAAAACCAGTTTAAAGCCTGAAGTGTCTAACTCATATAACAATTAGAGTATGTGTTTTTAAGAAGACTCTGAATAAGAATTTTAAAACAGTTTTTACAGCTTACAAAAGCAAAATAATTTAGCAAGTCTAACTTGGCTGGAGATGGCAAAGACTTATTCATGAGAACTTGAGTGAGCATAGGCAGGTAGAGTTTTTATAGGTAGCTATTCCTTATTTAGAACTTGAGGAGTGTAAGTATGTGTCATTCAATAGTATTGGTTGTCTTCCTCAGCAAAGAATGGGGTTGGAAATAAAAAGCTACCCCCTAATAGTCTTGAAAAAAAAATCTCAACCTCACAACCATAAAAGATGTGGAAATCAGGGGTTTAGCAGTCACTGGAAGGAGCAAAAGGGATTTTTGAGCTCCTCAGAAAGCTCCCTTCCCAGAGAATTGTTACTCTTTGATCTTTGTGGAAGCTTCCTAATTTTTAAAATTTTATTTGTTTTTATTTCAGTTTGTGATTATTCAACCTGCCTCAGAGCTCACTCAATGCGGAAAGCCCTATCCTTGGGACATTTGTAAAAAAAAATAATAAGAAGAAGAAAATAAATCAGTGGCAATTGTTTAACATTGTAGATGCCTGAAGCGTCTATAGTAATAGAGACAGATAGGAAGCTAGCCAATTTTTTAAAAAAAGAAAATCTTGGAATGAGAAATAAAATGCAGAGATTTTTGGAATATATAACACCATGATTCAACAATAGGCTATCTATAAAAGACATACTTTAGAGTTAATAACAAAAGGAGATTGAAAGTAACAGAATGGAAAAAGGTAAACAAACAGTAAACAAACAGTAAACAAAGAGAAAAATGGCATATTAATATTTGATTTAAAAGATTTTAAAGGAAAACATTATTATTGGAGATAAAGAATTATATTTATAATAACAATAATGTTATCAGGAAGACATCCTATCTAATAAAAGAGAAACATGGTAATTAGCCATACCTCCGCTACCCTTCCCATTGGCTAATCAGGGAAATATGCAAATTAACTGCCAACCAAGATGGCGGCCGGCAGCCAGGAAGCTTGAAGCGAACAGGGAAGCTTGCTTGCTCCAGTGACGGAGGAAGCCAATGTTCCCCGCCTGCCTTGCCGGCCTCTGAGCTGCTCTCTAAGAAACACTGTTACAAGTATAGAAGCTAAACAAACTCCAGAAACCTGCTTTCAGCCGTCAGAGCTGGAGCGAGCAGGACTGAAACAATGTTTCAATTATAGAACCCAAACAAACCCAGATCCCTGCTTTCAGCATTTGAGGTCTCAAGCTGGAGCCGGCTCTCAGCTCTAGTGACAGCCATAGAAGGTAAATAAACTTCAGAATAAAAAAAAAAAAGGAAAAAGGAAAGGTTGGGAGCTTCAGTCGCCCGCCAGCCTGAAAACAGCCCTCAGCCCCTCACCCAGACTGGCCAGGCACCCCAGTGGGGACCCCCACCCTGAAGGGGGTGTGACCAGCGGCAAACAGCCATCATCCCCTCATCCAGGCTGGCCAGGCACCCAAGCGGGACCCCCACCCTGATCCAGGACACCCTTCAGGGCAAACCAGCTGGCCCCCACCCGTGCACCAGGCCTCTATCCTATATAGTAAAAGAGTAATATGCCTCCCGGCACCGGGATCAGCAGAGCAGCGAGGCCTCACTGCCCCTGTGTCAAGCAGAGCCACGAGGCCTCCCAGGACTGGGATCAGATGAGCCTCGAGGCCTCCTGGCCCCTGGAGCAGCGTGACAGGGGGCAGCGCCCAAACCCCCTGATCGCCCTGAGGTTCTGTGTGTGACAGGGGGTGGGGCCACAACCTCCCTATCAGCCCTGCTCTGTTCATGACAGGGGAAGGCGCCCCAACCCCCCAATCAGCCCTACCCTGAGCGTGACTGGGGGTGGCATAGCAACCTCCCGATCCGCCCTGCTCTGTGCATGACAGGGAGTGGCACCCCAACTCCCCAATCAGCCCTGCTCTGAGCCTGACCAGGGGCTGCACCTTGGGATTGGGCCTGCCCTCTGCCACCCGGGAGCAGGCCTAAGCCAGCAGGTCGTTATCTCCGGAGGGGTACCAGACTGTGAGAGGGCACAAGTGGGGCTGAGGGATACCCCCCCCCCCACCAGTGCACAAATTTTTGTGCACCGGGCCTCTAGTAGCATTATAAACTTATAGGCACTAATCAATAAAGACCCAGAATACATGAAGTAAAAACTCACAAAATTAAAGGGAAAGTAGACAATCCAACAGTAATAGATTTCGAATTTAGTACCCCATATCCAATAATGGATAGAAGACCAACAAGGAAATAAGAGATGTGAACTACAGTATGAGACAACTGGATCTAACATACATAAAAGGAACACTCCATCAAAAAAATAAAAAACACCAAAATAAACATTCTTCTCAAGTGCACATGGGACATCTTCCAGGATACATCCTTTATTATGCCATGCAACAAGCCAGAATAAATTTAAAAGGATTAAAACCATACAAAGTGGGTACTTTAACCACAATAGGCTGAATTTAGAAAATAAAAACAAAAATACATTTGGAAATTTTTCAAGTATGAGGAAATTAAACAACACACTGCTAAGTAACCGAAATAACAAATGGGCCCAAGGAGAAATGGAAAGGGTAAATAAAAAATACTTTGGAATGAAAGGAAATAATAATACAAGATACCAAAAACTTATGGAACACAGCTAAACCAGTGCTAGAGGGAAATTTATAGCTATAAATTCTTACATTAAAAAGTTAGATCTCAAATCAATAACATAATCTTAAGAAAGTAGAAAAAATATAAAACTAAAACCAAAGTAAAAAAAAAAAAGAAGAAGAAAGAAATAGTAATGATTAAAGGGTAAATAAAAAAAATAGAAAAAAAATAGAAAGAAGTAAACAAAACCCAAATTTTGTTCTTTGAAGAGATCAACAAAATTGACAAGGCTTTAGCTAGATTGACCAAGAAAAATAATACAGACGACTTGAATTACTAAAATCAGGAATTACAAAGAGAACATCACTTCTGACATTACAAAAATAAGTATAATTATATAAGAGAACATGATGAACATCTGATACAAACAAGTTAGGTAATTTAGATGAATGGGACCAAATTCTATAAAAATACAAACAACTAAAACTCAAGAAGAAATAGAAAATATGAGTAGCTCCTAAACAAATTTTTTAAAAAGTACATTAAAACATTTCCACAAAAAGTTTAGAATTCACTGATGAATTCTATCAAATGTTTTAAAAATGAATGTCAATCCTTCACAATCTCTCTCAAAAAATATCAAAGGAGAGAACAATTAATTTGATACCAAAACCAAAGACATAACAGAAAAAAGGAAAGCTAGAGACCAAGATCCCTTATATATATCAACACAACGTCTTCCACAGAATTTTAGTTAACAGAATTCAGCAACATATAAAAAGAACTATATAGGGACCAAGTGGGATTCATCTAGGGACTGCAAGGTTGTTTTGACATGTGAAAACCAATGTACTATACCATTTTAATACAATAAAGAACACAAAACACATGATAATCTCAATAGATGTGGAAGAACAATTTGACAAAATCAAACACTCTTTCAAGACAAAAAATAATCAGTGACTTAGAAATAAAGTAAAACATTCTAGTAAAACTCACAACTAATATCATACTTAATGGGGAAAGACTGAATGCTTTTCCCTCAAGTACGGAAACAAGACAGGGATGCCTACTCTCCCCACTTCTATTTAACATTGGACTGTATGTCCTAGCCAGGGCAATTAGGCAAGAAAAAGAAATAAAATGCAGATTGAAATGGAGAATTAAAAAAAGGATATGTTCATCTAACCACTGTGGTATACATCTGAAATTAGTACAAAATAATATTGAATGTAAACTGTAATTGAAAAAATATTTAAAGATCTCCATTCTCTGATGACAATTAGGCAAGAAAAGAAATAAAAAGATGGCTAGACTAAAAATGAAGAAGTAAAACTACCTCTATTTTCAGATGATGACTTTATCCTAAAGAAGCTATGAAAAAGTACTAGAATTAATAAACACCTATTTCAGCAAGGTTTCAGGATATAAGGTCAATACATAAAAATCTATACTAGTCATGAACATTCTGGAAATAAAATTAAGAAAACAATTTTATTTAAAACAGTATCAAATAAAATAAACTGTATGAACAAATTAAACAACAGGCTGCAAAATATCTACAATAAAATATACAGAACATTTTTGAATAAAATTTAGAAAGAAGTAACCAAATAGAAAGACATCCCATGTTCATAGATCAGAAAATGATATCTTAAAGATAAAGATGACATTATTCTCCAAGTTGATCTAAAGATTCAATGCATTTTGGGGGCAGAAATTGAAAAGCTGGTCTTTAAATTCATATAGAAATGCAAAGAACACAAATAGGTTTAGTGTGTGAAAAAACAATGTTTTATAAATAGAAATAATCGCATTTTGGAGAATTCTCCTCTACTCTGATCCTTCCCCCACCTAAGAAGCCTTTAATGTTGAGACTGACAATTTTTCAAGGAAGAATAAATATAAAATGGCGATGCTTTCCCTCCCTTTTCTACTGAATCCCAAGTGTGCATAGGGTTGGTTCAGGGACAAAAGGCAAGTGCCTGGTATAAAACAAAACAGAAATATTTTAAATTAGGACACAGGGACCTCTATGGTATGTTTACAAAATACCTTCCCCAGGAGGTCTCCCTGAGACGAATTGACATGCCCTTCTCAACATGGGAGAATTGAACATAGTATTTTGATTTTTAAAATGTCTCCTCATGCTCTGCAGTTCCTCTGAGCAGCCCAGTGGGAACAATGCAGGCTGCTGCCTCGGAATTTAACCGACAGAAATGAATAATGCTCAGTCAGAGCAACGACCTGCGTTTTGTCAGATGCCATGCTCTGTACAGCCTCCTCTCTATGGGATGGCCAGGCAGCGTGCAGTGCCACAGTGCACAAGGTTAGCAGCTGGAAAAAAATCAGGGCAAGCTGCGGTTGCTTCACAACCCAGTGAGGAGAGATGAATGCGAAGATTCACAGTCCTGGAAAAATATGAGGGATAAAAAGTACTCTAATGGATACTGAGTGGGTATCATTCGTTACAAGTCAGTTTCTGATAGAAGCATATTTTTAAAATATATTTTTATTGATTTCAAAGAGGAAGGGAGACGGAAAGAAACATCAATGATGAGAGAGAATCATTGATTGGCTGCCTCCTACACAGCCCTCAATGGAGATTGAGCCCACAACCCGGGAATGTGCCCTGACTGGGAAATCCCAACTACTGAGCTACACTGACTGGGCTGGAAGCATTTATCTTTATCCCTGTACTCCTAGTTTTTAAAGCCAGATGTGGCTTAGGTGTGGAGAAAAGAAGGTGCTGTGACTATGAGACTGGACTTTGAGGGAGATAAACGTAGGCTTGCATCCTAGCTCTGGGACATGAAGAAGAGGCAAAGTAACATGGCAAGGTCCCACAGCTGCTACGATTCAGTTTCAGCAACTGCAAGAGGCTGATAACAACGGCGATCCCTCACAGACTTGCTATAGAAATTGTCTGAAGCATGTAAAGTGTTTTTTTTACCATAAGCGATGCATTAATATTAGCTTTTATTAAATATGAAATTGATTTTTACTTCACATCAGTATTCTAGGGAGCCCTTCCTAGATATCCAAACTCTTGGGCCCATTTCTTCACCAGATAGGGATTGGGTTGAAAGAGTGATAAAGAATTATTCCTCAGAAGTTACCCTAGACCTGGACTGACCAGCATCTAAGACAAGCATGTCAAACTTGTGGCCCGCAGGCCACATGTAGCCCACAACAAATATTTTTGCAGCCCAGCCAATATAACGGTATGTAAGAAATGTTTGCATAAAAATTTTGTAACTTAATTTTTACAATATCTTATTATACATAATTATTAATAACTAGAGGCCTGGTGCACGAAATTTGTGCACTGGGGGTGGGGGGGTCCCTCAGCCCAGCCTGGCCCCTCTCACAGTCCAGGAGCCCTCAGGGGATGTCCTGCAGTCTGGCCACGGAGGCTTGGAGCAAGTGCCCTGTGTGTGTGTGTGTGTGTGTGTGTGTGTCCACTGGGGGCCTGCCCCCAGCTGTGCTATGAAGGCTCAGAGCAGGCGCCCCATGTGTGTGTGTGTATGTCTGCTGGGGGCCTGCACCCAGCCGCACCACAGAGGCTCAGAGCAGGTGCCCCTCTGTGTTGATCTCTCAGGTTCGGGCGGAGCCTGGCCCCTCCTCCTGAGCTGGCCGTGACTGTGATGGAGTCTCAACCTCATTTGCATATTACTTCTTTTATATATATATATATATATATATATATATATATATATATATATGTATATATATGTGTGTATATGTATATATGTGTATATATATACATATATATATATATATATATGAACTATAACGTTGTTGTATTTATTTCCCTTATGCGCCTTACATGCAGGTGCACCATTTCCCTCCACTAATACTAGCAGTGAATATTTTAGCAGCCAATTGCTATATCATTAGTCCTTGACTGACTTGTTTGGTGTGCACAACAGGAACTATTTTGCTTTTGGAGAACAAGAAAATAGGTTTACTAGTATTTGTGTTACGCTTATTTATTTGTGTGGTTATTCAATATCTGGTAAATTAATGTTCCAGAAAAATATTAATTTTTATTAAAATGTTCTATTGTTTTTATGTTAATGATTACTTATTTGTTTCAGCCCTTTGTATTCAGCTTGTCTCTATTGAAATAAACCTACGTTTCTATGAAAATGGAAGCTTTTTTTTGCGGTCCACATAAACTTAAACCTTGTTTATTTGACCTGTCTTAGCCTTTGAGTTTGACATGCTTGATCTAAGATCATTATTTTTATGAAAATGGATTTTCATAGGTCAAAAAGGGGAAAAAATATATGAGACTTTCATAATTACTAGACTCAAAGAATACACAAATCCTCAACTAGAAAGGAGAATGAGAACAGCATTCAGAACTATTTTGAAATATTACTCTTGTAAGGAAGTTGTGTGTGTGTGTGTGTGTGTGTGTGTGTGTGTGTGTGTGTTTGGGGGGATCATTATGAACTACCAATGGGTTGGCCATGATTATTTTATATTGCTCATTTTTTAAAGATAAGGAAAGTAAGGCCAATGGGTTTACACTACTCACCAAATAGAAAATAGTCTTCAATGATCTATGTATCTTGAAGCAAAATCTTCTGGTTCTCAGCTTATTGAGTTTTACTTGAGACTGCATAGGAGTAAGAAAAGCAAGATTGAACACTGATCACGATAGCTTCCCAAGGAAAGTAGAATCTTAACAAATTTCATGGTGACAAGTAGAGGAAGATTAGGAGAAGCTCCTTCTTTCATCTACCCAATAAAGACAAGAGTTCTTATTTTTTCTCGTCACTATCTGCCAGTGTGCACATAGGACAGTTGGACAAAGTCATCCTGCAGAGAACTTGATCTCTGCTTGTTCCAAAGGAAGACATAAATTGAACCACTGGGAAAGAAATGAAGCCATCAGGCTCAACTGTGATGGCTTTTTAATGAGATTGTTTGTACTAGGCCAGCAGGTAACTTTAGTGCTGAGTCAAACCAAAGAGGAAGATGGTGAAAGATCAAAGGAACAGGGAAAGAGAGAGGTGAAGCAGGAACTTGGAGCTGGCAGCTGGCCAGCAGGCTACAGAAAAGGAGCTAAATTATGCATCTGATTGAATACATTTATTAAAAGAACATTTCTAGGCAAACATCCCAAAACAAATGTGACTATCTGTTAAGCATCCTGCAGTTCTGAGCAGATTTAATGCATGACAATTTTCTCATAATGGATTTGTAGTATTTGTTGAGTTTCATCTCTTTATAACACTTTATGAATTGTCATTCTGTGGGGATTTTATATAGGCTTAATTTTGCCCTTCATTTGTGG
>NW_005876517.1:4530-11519 GCF_000147115.1 Myotis lucifugus | reverse complement strand
ACCCAGTGCCTCCCCCACCCAGGCCATGCTCACCATCTTGGGGTATGGAGCCCGGCCATATGAGAAGACCTCCCATAGCAGCACCCCGAAACTCCAGACATCGGACTTGCTGGAGAATTTCTGTGGGGTCCAAGACCAGGGTGAGGAGGGACCCTTCAAGGTTCCCGCTCCAGTCCCCGATTCTTCCAGGAAGTCCCCCTGGGTTGACCTGCACTCTCTGGTCTCTTCCTAACAGACTCCATTCCCTGAGTCCTTGCCCCTTTGACCAAGTGCAGCTCAGATGTGGTGCAGGGAGGGGCTGGTTCTGTGTGCCCTCAGCACTGAGCCCAGAAATGGGGAAACAGGCCCAGACAGGGTCACACACAGGAGAGACCAGATGGAAACTAAAAAGAACAACGATGGACCACGTACTCACTGGGGAGGCAGAGTCATTTCCCTTGGAGGTTCAGAGAGGCCAAGACACGTGCCCAGGGTCACACTGTGGAGCTGGGGCTCCACGGTCCCTGGGGACAGAGGGGCGCTCACCCCATGTTTGAGTGCCTCAGGCGCTGTCCACTTGACGGGCAGTCGGCTGGAGTCCAGCCCCTTCCTCTCAGCCTTGACCAGGCCAAAGTCGCTGACCTTGGCCACCAGGTCCTCAGAGATGAGGATGTTGCGGGCAGCAAGGTCTCGATGCACCAGCTTCTTGCTCTCCAGGTACTCCATGCCCTCGGCCACGTGCCTGGGGAAGGGGGGCACAGGGGCTCCAGTGGGCGGTCAAACACCCCCAGGGCCAGGCTCCTTCCTGCGTTTCTCCTTGGCCTTGGAAAGCCCCTTTCCCACCCACCGGGGCCCCACTCACAGGGAAAACTGCAGGAGCTGGGGGGTGTTCACAAGGGCCCGGCCCCGAGTTCGTAGAAAGTTCACCAGGTTGCCCTGGGGGGGAGGGGGAGGGAGACACGGGGCTCGGGTTCGAGGCTTCTTGGCTGCCTCTCCAAGTCCCACCTGCACCCCCACCTGCATCTCGGCCCTAGCGTACCTTGCTCACGTGCTCCATGACGATGTAGAGTCCCTGGTGCAGGATCACGCCCAGCAGACGCACCAGGTTCTTATGCTGCAGCTTCCTGTGGGGAGGCAGAGGAGGGGGTGAAGGCGCGGCTGGAACCCCCACCCCCAGGGTGCCTAACCCCCACCGGGGACTCACGTCATGACTGCCGTCTCATCCAGGAAGGCCTGGGCTGTCACATCGCACTTGATGTTCTTCACGGCCACCTTCTGGCCCAGGTACTCGCCCTGCAGGACGGCTGGGGGTGGGATGGACACAGACAAAGGGACATAGCCACTCACATGGACCCCCATGTACACCAACACAGCTCAGGCCCCAGGCCTGGAAACCCCCTGGGCCGTACCAGCTCCGAACCCCTAAACCCCTAATCAAAGAGGATCTAGGGGTCTGCAAACTCTGTCCCGAGGGCCAAATCCAGTCCCATCGTGTGTTTTTGCAAGGCCCATGAGCTCAGAATGCTTTTTATATTCTTGTTTGTTTTTATATTCTCAAATAGTTCAAAAAAATCAAAAAAATGTTATTCCATGACACACGAAAATTATAGGGGGAAAAATTCAGTGTCTACAAATAAAGTTTTATTGGCACACAGCCACTCCTGTTGGTTTACCTATCATCTGGGGCGGCTTTCCTGCTACAAATGCAGAGCTGAGCAGATGTGACAGACTGGCCTGTAAAGCCAAAAATATTTGCACTTCGGCCCTTTACAGAGAAAGTCCATAGGTCCCTGACCTAAGCCCTAGAGCAGTGATGGTGAACCTTTTGAGCTCGGCGTGTCAGCATTTTGAAAAACCCTAACTTAACTCTGGTTCCATGTCACATGTAGAAATTTTTTGATATTTGCAACCATAGTAAAACAAAAACTTATATTTTTGATATTTATTTTATATATTTAAATGCCATTTAACAAAGAAAAATCAACCAAAAAAATGAGTTCACGTGTCACCTCTGACACGTGTGTCATAGGTTCGCCATCACTGCCCTAGAACCTTCCAGAATAATCATTTCAGGGAATGGCATTCCAAGCACAGGACCAGCATGTGCACGAGGCTGGAGGTGTGAGGGACTCGCACTCGCTGGGTGTGTGCCTGAGTCTTTACTTCACAACAGCTGTTGTCAGCCCCCTTTCACAGAGGAGGAAACAGACTCCGAGAGAGGAGTGGTCTGTCTTCAGCTGCCCAGCAAGTAGGTATTAAATATGGATGTGAATTCATGTCTGTGACTCCAAAACGTGAACCCCCACCTTCCTTCAGCTCGCCAGGCCACGCCCTACTCACCTCCAAACTCCCCCTCTCCGATTTGCGCTCCCAAGGTCAAATACTGCAGGTCCAGTAACCAGCCAGCTGTGGGGCAAAGGCCCGGTCAGAGAGGTAACGGGCTTCCCCAGCCCCTCCCCTCGGGGGCGCCACCTGCAGAGACCAGATGGTGTCTCCCACAGCACCCAGCTGTGGGCACACATTTGGGTGGCTGCTATTCCCAGTAATGGTCCAAAGGGCATGGCTGACACACCCCACTCCTGATACCAGTTATGTGGTCAAAGGCAACAGCCTACCCTTCAGGGCTGCCCGTCTCTCCTACCTGGAGATGGGTCCCTTTAAACACCACAAGGGCTGGTCCCTTTACGGTTCTTAACCTCTGGCCTCCCAGGGACACACACACACAGCAAAAATGCAATAGACACGGAGAGCAGTAAAGCTTCTGGAATCTTAGAAAGATTCCTGTGCTCTAAGTCATAATCTGTGCTCTGGCCTCCCTGACCTCTTGTCTCAGGCAGGCCAGAGTTCTTCTCCTCTAATGTAGGCCTCCTCCCCACCCAAATCAGGAGCCCTTAGGCACGATCGGGTGTGGCGACACCACCCTCCACCCAAGTGCCATCCCCAAGATTTCCCAGGAGAAATACACGCTTCCAAGGAGACAGTCATGATCATGAGGTTCAAAAAACGAGGGGTGGCTATAGTTGGGAGCCTTTGCTTTGGGACTTGGGTATTGATGATTTCACTACACAGAAGCTGGAAAAGCATTTCAGCTGAAGGGAACAGAATGCACAACAGCACGGAGGCATGAGAGGAAATGAGTCACAACCAAGAGGACTTGTGAATGGAGGAGGAGCCCTGTAGATGAAGTAGGAAAGAAGGCTCAGCCACAAGGGGAGGTTCTGGAAGGCGGTGGAGCTGCAGGGCCTCCCTCCTTTAAGCAGGGGAGCGATGTGGGTGGGCTTGCAGGTGGAAAGTTGCCTTTGGGACCAGAGGGGCAGGGGGCAGGAGGAAGGGGGACTGCCCCCCTGGAAGGAGGTGGTCTGATGGGAGGGTCTGAGAGGCCAGGAGGGGGCATGAAGGGGATGTGGGAGGGTAGGTGGGTTGAGGTTTGGTCCAGGTTTCTGGCTCAAGTGACAGGGCAGATGATGGGGACGTGGGAGAAGCAGCAGATGTGGAAACCCACTCACAACATGGGCAGGGCGAACATGGGCAGAGAGGGCGCAGGCCCCTACCCTTGGCCAGCTCTTCCTCCGCCGATTTAGCCCCCTGCTTCCTCTTGGGTTTCACGAGTTTCGTGCAGATGGCCCCCTTGTCCTTGCTGTAATGCTGCAGGGTGGGGTGGGGCAGAGGTGGTTGTGAGTCCAACCCCAGGGACCAGCATGTGCCAAGGGGCATCCCTCATCCTGTTCCCTTCCGGGGGGTGGGCTCTGGATAGGGTGGGCATGAGCCGATGAGGAGAGGGGTTTGGTTCCCACATGATGTGTTGGGCTGGTTTCCATGGGAATAGGAAAGGTGCAAACTAGGGGGGAAGGGGAGAATGGCAGGGGTGTTTCTGGATTGGTGTCAACCTGGAGGTTCCTGGAGGTCCCCGGAGGAGCCATCCAGTCCCTGGAAGTGGAACCCAGAGAGCTCAGACCACCTATATGGTTGGTGGTCCATGAGGACCAGCTCCTTCTTGCACTGGGGAGCATGTGGCTCTGGGGGTCCCCATGTCCATCCAGCTGCTGGGATGGGGCGGGGCCTGGGGAACACGCGACTCCTGTCCGAGCTGCACCTCTACCATATCCATGAGGTTGCAAAAGCAGATGGTCTCGTCGATGGTCAGGTGGCCATCACGGTGCAGAACGCGGTAGTGGATGACTTCGCGGTGGAAGCTCACGCAGAGCACGTAGTCCCCGGGATGCCGCACCGACTCCCGCACCAAGAACAGCCCATCCTCGGGCGGCTGCAACAGCTGCACCGCCTCCTGGCCCGAGATCTTCCCGTGGAACCACCTGCAGTGGCGGGAGGGCGGGTTGGGCCGGGCGGGCCGGGCCCTCCGGATCCCTCATCCCTGGGCCAACCCCACCACTCACGGCATGAGGCTGA
Source organism: Myotis lucifugus (assembly GCF_000147115.1). Lineage (NCBI taxonomy): Eukaryota > Metazoa > Chordata > Mammalia > Chiroptera > Vespertilionidae > Myotis > Myotis lucifugus. The sequence continues at coordinate 7,133 of NW_005876517.1, read as the reverse complement.
GCTTGGGATCCGCTGAGAGGGCCTCACGCTCCCGCAGCGCACCCGCCGCCAGCAGCCCCTCCTGCCCGCTGGCGTGGTGCTTGGCTCGGTACCAGCTCTTGCTCTGCCAGGGAGGGAGACAGGGGTCGGCATCGGGGGGAGGAGAATGGGGGGGTTCCTGACTGAGTCCCATCTCCAGGCCCTCTGGCCACAGCTCACCTCACAAGCCTCCAGGATGGTGACCATGTCGCCCTTGTGGAAGGCCAGCTCTCCAGGCTTCGGGCGCGTGTGCTCACACTTGGTGATGCATTGGGTGCCTGGGGCCCAGCGCCTCTGGGTGGGAGGCATAGGGAAGAGGGCCAAGGTGACATGAAGGAGATGCCCCAGGGAGAGGAAGATTGGATTGAGACAGAAGAGAGAGGGAGAAGAGGAGGTAAGACAAGGGAGCAGCCAGCAGAGATAGATTAGTCACAAATGGAGGGCACCCAGGACAGGTCAGGAAGAAAAGGTGAAGGAAATGCAACACCAAATGACAGAAAAGCCAGAAGACATCAGCTAAAGGGGGCGTGGGTCAGAGTACACCCTCCCTCCCCATGGAGTTGAGGGCCTGTGGACGTGGACTGAGCTGAGCAAGGGCCAGGGATACAGGCGTCCAGGTTGGGGGTACTCACTGTGGGCATCCTGACTGAGATGGGCCGGAATGCCAGGCCTGGAGAAAGCCAGGGTTCACCTGGAGAGGGGGCAGAGACCAGCTGGAGGGCAGATGCAAGCCAGGCTGGGGCTCGGGGGCCATCGCTACCGCTGCCAGCCAGGCCGGGTGGAGGCAACAGCCAGAGGCATGGGGGTGGGGGAGTTACAAATACTGGTTCTCCAGGCCCCTCTGGGAAGGTGGTCTTTACCGAGGGGTGTTCCTTAGCTGAGTCAAAGCCATTAAACATCAGTGAAGAAACCGGGAGCCTAGCCCTACCATTGTTCCCAAAGGAAACTGAGGACCAGCATGGGCACAGAGCAAGTGGCCACAGGCTGGGGAGGAGGGACACGCCTGGTTCAGGCCCCCGCAGCCCACACGGCGCCTGGGGAGCCCGGTGCCACCTCATCGCGCCTGGTTCTTCCTCTTTTCTGGAAGAGCAGGGCAGGGAAATACGGAATGATTCAAGGTCATTGTCAAGAAACTCTGAGCCTACAGTGGGACAGTGCAGCCCCGCTGAGCTCGCGGGGCTGGCCAGCTGGACCTCTCTAATCCCTCTACCCCACCCCCAGTCCCTCATTGCTGCTTGGGTGAGGATTTTCCCACCCCTACCTCGCCCTTCAACCCCACCACAGGTGGCTGGGCCCGTGGGGCGGGTTCCAGGGTAAGTCTCTGCTCCTCCAGTGTGCAACCCCGTAAATACCCAGCCCTACATGTCCTCACACACATACTGATCCATGTACACACAAACACACAGAGAAACACACGAGGCGTGGACACAGGTACCCACAGACCCGCAGGTATGCAAGCCAGGGCACGTCCCCCCTAGGGACAGGTGTACACACGCGTCTACAAATGTGTACACACACACAGGTGCTCAGACATCTGGAAACGTATCTGTGTCTCCCTCCCGCCCCTCCCCACCCCCAAACACACACACTTGAACACCTGGGCACCATACGTTGGGCCACCCGGACAGAGCTACACGCAAGGCCGTGCACAAGCATCTGTCACACGCGCACATCCCTCCACGTGGACGCGCGGATACACACACCAGGGGCTCCCAGACGCGCACACCCTACACCCAGGAAAATACCCCGCACCCGCCCCGGATCGCCTCGGACCACCGCCGCCCCAGCCTCGACCCGCCGCGCGCCCCGGACGCGCACACTCGTGCGCACACCACACCGGTCCCTGGGGTGCACGCCCAGGCCTCCCGGGAGCCCTCCATACCCCCGCGGTCTCACCCACATCCCCGCCGCCCGCTCACCTGCTCAGAGGGAGTCTCCGGGCCGCGCCCCGCCCCCGCCCCCACGAAGGCCCCGGCGCCCTGGCTGCGCACCCCCAGGCGGCCCTGGCAGCACAACTTGGAGCAAGTTCCTCCGTTTCCTCATTTTGGGCGGGGTGAGGTGGGCTGGGGTGGGGGGAGCCGGAGACTGCGGCCTGGGAGGCCCCCGCGGGTCCTAGCGCCGGCCGGTCGTCCTACGCTCTGCTCCGCGCGCCGCCCGCGGCCCCTCCCGCTGGCCCGGGCGGGGACTGGAGGCGGCCGCCCGCTCCACACCGCTTCCTGGCCTGAAGCCGCGGGGCGCGCACCTCCCCTCCCACCCCGCCCCCATCCCGGAAGGCAAAGGCCTTGGAGCTTGGAGCAGGTGCCGCAGCGCGCGCCCGGGAAAGGGGGTGAGTGAGTGAGCTGCGTGTCCGGGAGGTAAAGCAACTCCGCGACTCCAACGCCCTCCGTCACCTCTTCCGGCTGCGGAGGCCCTTTTAATGAATTACCTGTCGTTGTGAAGGGCTGCCGGTGCCTGGTGCAGAGACAGCGCTCCAAATATGTCCACCGCTATATCGCGATGGTCGTCATCATCATTAAGGGAACATTGAGCCAGAGGGAAAGATGTCTTGTGGCTTCTAGAGCCGCCAGGTGGAGCAGCCCTCCTTG